>NW_007203204.1:0-1860 GCF_000164805.1 Carlito syrichta | reverse complement strand
CAAACGGCAAAAAAGATCTATTAAAATGTTTTTAATATCACTCATCCTCAAGGAAATATATATTAAAACCACAATGAGTTATACTCTCATACCTGTTAGGATGACTGTTATCAAAAAGATGGAAGATAGCAAGTGCTGTTGAGGGTGTCGAGAAAGGGAACCTTGCACACTGTGGGTGGGAATGTTAATTAGTACAGCCATTGTGGATTACTGTAGAAGTTTCTTTAAAAAAAACTATAAATAGCCCTACTGTGTGACCTGGCACCTCACTGCTGGGTATATTTTCATAGGAAATGTGATCAGCACATTGAAGGTTTCTGCAATCCTATATCCCCTGTAGCACTAATCACAGGAGTCAAGCTGTGGGATCAACATAAGCATTCATCAATTCATGAGTGGATAAAAAAATGGGGCAGATATATACAACAGAGTACGATTTCTCCATACACAAGAGTGAAATGCTGCCATTGGTAACAATAGGGATGAACTTGCAGTTATGTTCAGTGAAACTGTTAAGTGAAAAAACCAGAGATATGTGATCACCCTTACACGTGGATTCTTATTTTATTTTATTATTTTATTTGAAAGATGAGGAGTACAATTCAGGGTTAGGTATACAAATATTCATTATGCAGGTATCCTTATTGATGAGGTGTGCCCTCACTCCCCTGGTAGTTTCCCTCAACTGCCAATCCCATACCCCCTTCCTGGCAGTTTTCCACTATTGCCAATCCCTTTCTTATAGTATTATGATGATAGTTCAAGGTCCACTTATGAGTGAGAACATTTAGTACTCTGTTCTTTGTTTCTGTGATAAATCACTGAGTATGATAGACCCTAAATCCATCCAAGTTGCTGTGAAGTCCATATGTTTGTCTTTTATGGCTACATAATATTCCATTGTGTATACATACCACATTTTTTAAACTAGTTCAGCTTCAATAGGCAGCATGGCTGGTTTCATATTTTTGGTACTGTGGATAGAGCTGCAACAAACAAGTTGTGCAGGTATCTTTTTGGTAGAATGGTTTGAGTTCCTCCACGTATACTCTCAGTAGGGGGATTGCTGGGTCATGTGGAAAGTCAATTTCTATTTCTTTTAGAAATTGTCACATTGTCTTCCAAAGAAATTTTGCTAGTTTGCATTCCCACCAGCAGCGTAGAAGCATTCCTTTTTTTCCTCATCCTAGGCAGCACTTATTGTTGTTTGTTTTATTAATGATGACCATTCTTACTGGGGTTAAGTGGTACCTCAATGTGGTTTTAATTTACATTTCTCTGATTATTAGTGAGAGTGAGCACTTTTTCTCTTCACTCTCCCAGCCAGAGGTCCCAGGCTGATGAGAGGTCTTCACTGAACTCAAGCATCTGGGTAGTCAGTGCAGAGCAAAGGAAGTTGCTGGTGGGACACCAGCCTTAAAGGCTGCTCTTGGATTTGACATGTGCTCCTGTGCTCACATCTTACTGCTTCAAATATTGCATGATCACACCCAGCCTCAAATGAGTGAGGAAAAAATCACTTCCCACATTTCCAGAAGGGACTACAGGCGCAGCTAAGGACTGCCACAGACAGGGATGTGTCCAGGCCTGGGGCCAAGGTCTGCTGAGGGATTCCTGGGAGGAAGTGCCCTATCAGATATAGGGGAATCCTTTTCCTTCTGCTGGCCTTTCTCCCCACTTGAATGTGTTTGTGTTAGGAGGTGATTTTTGGGAGCTGCAGCAGCCACCTTGAAGCTAGAAGGCAACACCAACTAGCTAAGGATCACAGAGAAGGAGCATAGAATAGGTCTGAGCAGTGGTGACACTCTGGAGCCCCTGCACCAAACTCTGATCTGCACAAATTTAGGCTTTGTTTAAGGG
>NW_007203203.1:0-746 GCF_000164805.1 Carlito syrichta | reverse complement strand
GACGTTTTGGGGGTCCCAAGAATTGGGGTCCGCCATGATGAGTTGGTTGCTTGGTGGTGGCCGTTTTGGGGGGTCTTGAGGGCGTGTGTCCGCCATGATGAGTTGGTTGCTTGGTGGTGGACGTTTTGGGGGTCCCAAGATTTGGGGTCCGCCATGATGAGTTGGTTGCTTGGCCGTGGACGTTTTGGGGGTCCCAAAAATTGGGGTCCGCCATGATGAGTTGGTTGCTTAGTGGTGGACGTTTTGGGGGTCCCAAGAAGAATGGGGGTCCGCCATGATGAGTTGGTGGGTGGGTGTTGGGCGTTTTGGGGGTCCCGAGAACGGGGTCCGCCATATTGAGGGGGTGGGTGGGTGACGGATATTTTGGGGGGTCTTGAGGGCGTGTGTCCGCCATGATGAGTTGGCTGCTTGGTGATGGATATTTTGGGGGTCCCAAGAATTGGGGTCCGCCATGATGAGTTGGTTGCTTGGTGGTGGACGTTTTGGGGGTCCCAAGAATTGGGGTCCGCCATGATGAGTTGGTTGCTTGGCCGTGGACGTTTTGGGGGTCCCAAGAAGAATGGGGGTCCGCCATGATGAGTTGGTGGGTGGGTGATGGATATTTTGGGGGGTCTTGAGGACGTGTGTCCGCCATGATGAGTTGGCTGCTTGGTGACGGATATTTTGGGGGTCCCAAGAATTGGGGTCCGCCATGATGAGTTGGCTGCTTGGCCATGGACGTTTTGGGGGTCCCGAGAAGAATGGGG
>NW_007203202.1:0-803 GCF_000164805.1 Carlito syrichta | reverse complement strand
TCCACCTCGTTACTATCCGTTCCATGCAATTCAAATACATTTCGTTAGTCTCCATTCCAATCCAATTTATTTCATTCCGTTACTCCCCATTCCATTCCATTCCACTCCATTCCATTCCATTCTCTTACTCTCCTTTCCATTCCATTCCATTCTATTCTAATCCATTCCATTACTTTAAAGTCCATTCCCTTCCTTTCCTTTCGTCACTCCCTATTTTATTCTTTTCCATTCCATTCCATTCCTTTACTCTCCGTTCCATTCCATTCCATTCCATTTCTTTCCACTCCATTCCGTTTCTCTAAATTCTATTCCATTCGATTCCATTCTATTCCATTCCGTTACTCTCAATTCCAATCCTTTCCATTCCATTCCGTTACTTTTCATTCTATTCCACTCCATTCTACTCCATTGCATTCCATTCTATTCCATTTGTTTTCTCTCCATTCCATTCCATTCCTTTATATTGCTCGCCATTCCATTCCATTCCATTCTCTTACTCTCCATTCCATTCCACTCAATACTGCTATTGTCCATTCCATTCCATTGTTTACCATTCCATTCCATTCTGTTACTCTCCATTCCACACCATTCCATTCCATTCCATTCCATTCCAATCTGTTACTCTCACTTCCATTCCATTTCCTTACTCTCCATTCCATTCCATTCCATTCCGTTACACTTCATTCCATTCATTTGCATTGCGTTACTCTCCATTCCGTTCCATTCAATTTCGTTACTCTCCATTCCTTTCCATTCTATTCCATTCCATTCCATTCTGTTACTCTTCGTTCATTCCATTGCAT
>NW_007203201.1:0-581 GCF_000164805.1 Carlito syrichta | reverse complement strand
CATTCTACTCCATTGCATTCCATTCTATTCCATTTGTTTTCTCTCCATTCCATTCCATTCCTTTATATTGCTCGCCATTCCATTCCATTCCATTCTCTTACTCTCCATTCCATTGCACTCAATACTGGTATTGTCCATTCCATTCCATTGTTTACCATTCCATTCCATTCTGTTACTCTCCATTCCACACCATTCCATTCCATTCCATTCCATTCCAATCTGTTACTCTCACTTCCATTCCATTTCCTTACTCTCCATTCCATTCCATTCCATTCCGTTACACTTCATTCCATTCATTTGCATTGCGTTACTCTCCATTCCGTTCCATTCAATTTCGTTACTCTCCATTCCTTTCCATTCTATTCCATTCCATTCCATTCTGTTACTCTTCGTTCATTCCATTGCATTGCATTCCGTTACTCTCCATTCCATTCCATGTCATTTCATTCCATTCCATTCCGTTACTGTCCATTGTATTCCATTGCATTCCAATCCATTCTAATCCATTCCATTCAATTCCGTTACCCTCCATTCCTTTCTTTCGATTCCATTCCGTTACTCTCCATTCCATTCCATTCCAT
>NW_007203200.1:0-1206 GCF_000164805.1 Carlito syrichta | reverse complement strand
TTCCGTTACCCAGGTTGGAGGGCGGTGGCACGCTCCCGGCCACCACAGCCTCGAACTGCCAGACTCAGGCGATCCTTCTGCCTCAGTCTTCCAAGCAGCTGGAACTACAGGCACGCTACTCTTTGGATTTATTGTAGAGATGAGGTCTCTCCAAGTTGCCCGGGCTGGTCTCGAACCCGTGGACTCTGGCGATCCTCTCACCTCGGCCTCCCATAGTGCTGGGGTTATAGGCGCGAGCCACCGCGCCAGGCCTTAAAACGGGTCCTGTGACTTTTCTTTCTTTTCTCCAAGTGGCTGGACCCACAGGTACACGTCAACACATCTGGAAAATTTCGCGATGTACTGTAGAGATGAGGTCCGGGATCACAAGCTTGAGCCACCACACCCGACCTGGTTTAAGATCAAGAAAATAAAATCAGCGCATTATTGAAATCGAATCTGGACTCGATACAAGTTAGCAGATAATGAGGTTTGAAAAGAAACAAGACTTTGCTTTAATCCCATTTGGCAAATGAATTCACTCTGTAGACAGGAAGGGAAATGGTCAGAAGTTCCGTACGTAGAGGCATCTTTCATTTTTAAATTTATCTCAGGCCGGGCTCAGTGGCTCGGCCTGTCATCCCAGCACTTTGGGAGGCCGAGGCGAGTGGATCGCCTGAGCCCACGGGTTCGAGACCCGCCCGGGCGACTCGACAAGACCTCATCTCTACAACGAATCAAAAATCAGCCAGGCGTGGCAGCACACGCCTGTAGTTCCGGCTACTCGGAAGACCGAGGCGGAAGGATCGCCGGAGCCCAGGAGGTCGAGGCCACGGTGGCCGGGAGCGGTCACCGCACTCCAGTCTGGGTGACAGAGTGAGACTCCAACTCCAAGAAACCCAACGGCTTCTAATAGCCACATTCCAAAGGAAGCAGAAGCCGGGTGCGGTGGCTCACGCCCGTCATCCCTGCAGTTTGGGAGGCTGAGGCGGGAGCACGGCTTCGAGCCAGGAGTTTGAGACCAGCCTGGCCGGCATCGTGAGGCCCCGTCGCCGTGTCACGGTCTGAGTACGCTCGGCTGCTCCTCCCGATGCCACTAACTCAGAGGGGCAGGGAACCGGGCAGAGAGAAGTTTATCTCTGAGTTCGATTCCAGGGTGCACAGCCAGACTCGAGGTCTTTCAAACGGTCCCGCTCCCCTTCTAGACTTTTACAGTTCGCTTTTACG
>NW_007203199.1:0-707 GCF_000164805.1 Carlito syrichta | reverse complement strand
TTCTTTGCCATTGGAAGAGGCCTCTCTCCCCAGTGGTAGTAGCCTCTCCATCCCAAATAAAAGTGGTCTCTTCTACCCCAGAAGATGGACTTCCTACCCCTAATGGCAGTGACTACTTACCCCCAATGGCAGGCACCCACTACAGTGGTATCCTCCTTTTATCTCCATCTGAGGGGATTAACCCTGTGTTGCCCAAAGAAACAGTCATAGCCTCCCCTGAAGCAGTTATCATGCAAAGCACTGCTAATTTTCCACGGGATCCACCACCACTATAACCCTGTTTCCAGATGCACAAAGAGACAAGTTCCAGCAGGCTCCTAAAGGAGATATTCAAAGTGTTACCCAGAGGGATACATACTACACTACAAAAGAACTCCCTGAGTTTCTAAATTATATAAGCAGAAAGCTGAGGAACATGTCTGGGAATTGATATTAAGGTTGTGGGATAATGATGGAAGGAACTTCAACTTGGGTAAGCCTGAATTTATTGATATGGGTCCACTAAGCAGAGATTCTGCATTAATGTTACAGTTCAAGGAGTTAGGAAGGGCACTGACAATTTAGTTGGTTGACTGAAACATGGTTCAAAAGATGGTCCACAGTGAGTAAATTGGAAATATCAATTATTCTTAGTTTAATGTAGAAAAAAATAATTCAAATGATTAGGAAGACTAGAATGTTAGGGTGAATCTGTCATTAAGACTTAT
>NW_007203198.1:0-1216 GCF_000164805.1 Carlito syrichta | reverse complement strand
GACATAGATTGGCAAAATGGATAAAATATCATCAGGCAACAATCTATTGCCTTCAAGAGACTCACCTCACTAGAAAGGACATCCACAGACTCAAAGTAAGAGGATGGGAAACAAACTTCCAGGCGAACGGAATACAAAAGAAAGGAGGAGTAGCCATCTTAATTTCAGACAAAATACCCTTCAAACTATTAAAAATCAAGAAAGATACAGAAGGCCACTACATAATGATAAAAGGCTCAATCCATCAACAAGAAATATCTATTCTAAATATATATGCACCCAACATAGGTGCGCCAACTTTCATAAAGCAGCTTCTTGGAAAACTAAAGAAAGATATTGGCCCTAACACTATCATAACTGGGGACTTCAATACCCCACTCACAACCCTAGACAGATCATCAGGACAAAAAATCAGCAAGGAGATCCGGAACCTCAATGTAACTTTGGACCAAATGGACTTAATTGATACCTACAGAACACTCCATCCAAAGACCACAGAATACACATTCTACTCATCACTACATGGAACATATTCTAAGATCGACCACATACTCGGCCATAAATCAAGCATAAGCAAATTTAAAAGGACCGAAATTCTACCAAGCACCTTCTCGGACCACAGTGGAATAAAAATAAACATTGACACCAACAAAGTCCTCCCAAAACCCACAAAGACATGGACACTAAACAGCATGATGCTAAACAACTCCTGGGTCAATGATAAAATCAAAACAGGGATCAAAAGATACCTGGAAACAAATGAAAATGAAGAAACATCTTACAAAATCTCTGGGATGCCCTGAAAGCTGTAGTAATAGGGGAATTTATATCCCTACAAACACACATGAAGAAAATGGAAGGAAGAGAAATTCACAACCTAACAAGCCACCTAAAGAAGCTGGAAAAGCAAGACCACAAAAACCCTAATTTCAGCAGAAGAATCCAGATCACCCAAATAAAAGCCCAAATCCAGGACATAGAAGACAAAAAGATAATACAAAAAATCAGTGAAACAATAAGCTGGGTCTTCGAAAGGATAAACAAGATCGATGGTCCCCTAGCTAGACTGACCAAGAAAAAACGAGAAAAAAACCAAATAAGCACAATCAGAAACACAAAAGATGAAGTCACATCTGACCCTGAAGAAATACAAAAGATCATTAGAGACTACTATGTACACTTGTATGGAACAAACTTGAAAACCTTAAGGAAATGG
>NW_007203197.1:0-449 GCF_000164805.1 Carlito syrichta | reverse complement strand
AGAATATCTCATTGCAGTCTTGCTTTAACTGTGGTCAATTCAGACACATTAGCAGAGATTGTTTGATTAAGCAAGGTATGGCTAACTTACATGGCACACTATCACCATTTACTGGGTCTACTTGACTAAAGACTTTGAGTCCCAATTGCCAAAAAGGCTTTCATTAAGCTAGAGAATGCCTATTTAAATTTCATAAAAATGGTGATCCTTTAAATCAACAACAAACCACCCCTGGGAGTACTGGACTGAACTTGTGTTCCTCCACCACAACAATATTAACTCCGGATGTTCCAGTAACCCCAATTCCTGTGAGAGAAGGGGCCCTCTCCCAGAAGGAATCGTGGGTGTAATATTAAGAAGAATTTCCTTGTCTTTACAAGGAATTTCCATTATTCCTGGAGTGGTGGATTCGGATTACACAAGAGAAATCCAGGTGCTTGTTGCTCCCC
>NW_007203196.1:0-1001 GCF_000164805.1 Carlito syrichta | reverse complement strand
AAATTCTATTCCATTGGTCTATATGCCTGTTTTTGTACCAATACCAAGCTGTTTTGATTATTGTAGCTTTATAGTAAAATTTAAAATCTGGTAATCTGATGCCGCCTGCTTTGTTTTTTTTGCTGAGGATTTTTCTGGCTATTCTTGGTCGTTTGTGTTTCCATATGAATTCCTGTATTGTTTTTTCTAGGTCTGAGAAGAATGTTGCTGGTAATTTGATGGGTATTGCATTAAATCTGTAGATTGCCTTAGGTAGGATGGACATCTTCACAATGCTGATTCTTCCAATCCATGAGAATGGGATATTTCCCCACTTGTTTGTGTCATCTTTGATTTCTTTGAGCAGTGTTTTGTAGTTTTCATTGTAAAGGTCTTTCACGTCTCTGGTTAGGAAGATACCAAGGTATTTCATTTTTTGTGTGGCTATTGTGAATGGAATTGTGCTTCTTATTTGCGTTTCTGTTTGCTTATTATTGGTGTAAAGAAATGTGATTGTCTTTTGTACATTTATTTTATATCCTGAGACTTTGCCAAAGTACTTTATCAGTGTAAAGGGGTTTTTGACAGTTTCTCTTGGGTTTTCAAGGTACATGATCATGTCATCTGCAAAGAGAAATAACTTGACTTCCTCTTTTTCTATTTGGATACTCTTGATTGCCTTCTCTTCTCTGATTGCTCTAGCCAGGACTTCCAATACTATGTTGAACAGGAGGTGTAAGAGTGGGCATCCTTGTCTTGTTTCAGTTTTCAGGGGAAATGGTTCCAATCTTTGTCTGTTTAGAAGTATGCTGGCTGTGGGTTTCCTGTAGATGGCTTTTACTATTTTGAGGTATGTTCCCTGTATGCCTAGATGTTCGAGGGTTTTCTTCAAGAAGGGGTGCTGGATTTTATCAAAAGCTTTTTCTGCATCTAATGATAAAATCGTGTGGTTTTTGTTTTGACATCTGTTGATGTATTTAATTACAATTATGGTTTTATGAATGTTGAACCAGCCTTGCATC
>NW_007203195.1:0-758 GCF_000164805.1 Carlito syrichta | reverse complement strand
GGCTCAGTTTCCTGAGGAACTGAGACCTCAGACGAGTGCACTATACTTTTTGGCTCAGACAATCCTCTCGACTTGGCCTACCAAATGTTGGGATTGCAGGCCTAAGCCACTGAGCCCAGCAGAATTTCATTTGTTTTTAACCTTATTTTCAAATACTCTGCCACCTTCACTGTTCTCTTGCCTCAGGGAACTTCTTGTTCCTTGAATGAATGCAATCATGTTTTTAATAAATTAAATATGAGAATAGAAACATGTACTTCTGACAATACCTGCAGGATAGCTTATAGAGCATATAAAAGTAGAAAAATTGAACTAGAGAAGACAAAAATGCCATGTATAAATGACTTAACTTTCTTATGTTGTAACTTTTTAATATATTGTGTAACCTTTCAAAAAGTCTTTTTTTTATAATACCATATTTTGAATAACACTAGAATTTGTGATATAAATGTAGCTAACATTGATTTATATAATTACAAAATTAACTATGAAAAATTAGTTATGCTATAGTTTTATAGATAAATGTTATATTTGGTAGTATTTAATTTATATTTTCCTGTTATTTTAATCACTGTTTCAGCATTCATCTAACAAAGATTCAATGCAGAATTAGCTTTTATTTTTGAGTTGGAGTCTCACTCTGTCACCCAGACTGGAATGCAATGGCCGCTCCCGGCCACCGCAGCCTCAACCTGCTGGGCTCCGGTAATCCTTCTGCCTCAGCCTTCCAAGTAGCCAGAATTACAGGCTTGCACTAG
>NW_007203194.1:0-816 GCF_000164805.1 Carlito syrichta | reverse complement strand
TATACTTTTTGGCTCAGACAATCCTCCTCGACTTGGCTACCAAATGTTGGGATTGCAGGCTAAGCACTGAGCCCAGCAGAATTTCATTTGTTTTTAACTTATTTTCAAATACTCTGCCACCTTCACTGTTCTCTTGCCTCAGGGAACTTCTTGTTCCTTGAATGAATGCAATCATGTTTTTAATAAATTAAATATGAGAATAGAAACATGTACTTCTGACAATACCTGCAGGATAGCTTATAGAGCATATAAAAGTAGAAAAATTGAACTAGAGAAGACAAAAATGCCATGTATAAATGACTTAACTTTCTTATGTTGTAACTTTTTAATATATTGTGTAACCTTTCAAAAAGTCTTTTTTTATAATACCATATTTTGAATAACACTAGAATTTGTGATATAAATGTAGCTAACATTGATTTATATAATTACAAAATTAACTATGAAAAATTAGTTATGCTATAGTTTTATAGATAAATGTTATATTTGGTAGTATTTAATTTATATTTTCCTGTTATTTTAATCACTGTTTCAGCATTCATCTAACAAAGATTCAATGCAGAATTAGCTTTTATTTTTGAGTTGGAGTCTCACTCTGTCACCCAGACTGGAATGCAATGGCCGCTCCCGGCCACCGCAGCCTCAACCTGCTGGGCTCCGGTAATCCTTCTGCCTCGGCCTTCCAAGTAGCCAGAATTACAGGCTTGCACTACCATGCCCAGCTGATTTTTTTTTTATTTATTGTAGAGATGAGGTCTTGCTTCGCAGGCGGGTCTTGAAACCGTGGGCTCAGGCAATCCACTCACCTCAACCTCG
>NW_007203193.1:0-1010 GCF_000164805.1 Carlito syrichta | reverse complement strand
CTGCAGCGTAATTTTACCAGAAAAATTAGGACATCGGCTTCTCACAAAGATGCACAGGAGTACACACATGGGAATAAAAAAGATGAGAAACCTAATACGCCATGCAAAGATAACCATCAAAGACTCACACCAAAAAATTGCACAAATCGTAGACAAGTGCCACGCTTGCCGGGTAACTAATGCCTCTACACACAAATCTAACCCAGGAACCAGGTTTAGAGGAGACCGGCCAGGAGCATACTGGGAAGTAGACTTCATGGAAGTGAAGCCTGGAAAATATGGTTACAAGTATTTACTGGTGTTTATAGATATTTTTCAGGTTGGACTGAGGCGTTTCCCACGAAACATGAAACGGCTCAAATAGCAGCCAAGAAGCTCCTAGAAGACATCATGCCAAGGTATGGATTCCCTATCTGGATAGGATCAGACAATGGACCAAGCTTTGTCTCCAAGGTAAAACAGGGAATAGTTCGGGTTCTTGGGGCAGACTGGAAATTACATTGTGCATATAGACCCCAAAGTTCAGGGCAGGTAGAGCATATGAATAGAACATTAAAAGAGACCCTAACCAAATTAGCCTTGGAGACTGGCGGTGACTGGGTGACTCTCCTCCCCTTCGCCCTCTATAGAGTGCATAACTCCCCTTATAAAATGGGCCTCATTTCTTTCGAAATCATGTTTGGTATTCCACTGCCTATTGTTCCGAGTTTGAAATCTGAAACCCTGACTGAATTCGATGACCAACAACTTCTTTTTTCTTTGTGGGCACTGCAAAGGGCACATGAACAGGTGTGGCCCATTCTAAAGGCTCTCTATGAGACCGGGCCACCCCCGAACCCGCACCGTTATAGACCAGGAGACTGGGTGTACGTCCACCGCCACCAGCACCATACACTGGAACCACTCTAGAAGGGGCCCTATGTTGTTGTCTTAACCACACCCACCACACTCAAGGTAGACGGCATTGTCCCGTGGATCCACTACACCCACGTACAACCAGCTGAGCCATT
>NW_007203192.1:0-794 GCF_000164805.1 Carlito syrichta | reverse complement strand
GTTGATATATGTGTGTATTTTCAAGTTTGCAGTCAAAAGGTTTTCTTTGTTGATTCTGTGGTTTCCTGAGAAGTGTGTGGTCATTCTTTTGTTTTCTTTCTTCTGGGCTTAATATCTTTTTTTGTGTCTCCTGTAGAGCTTGTCTGAAACCTGCATAATCTCTTAGGGATTGGATGTCTGAGAAGGATTTTAATTCTCCATTGCTGATGAAGTTGAGCTTGGTTGAGTGGGAAATTCTTGGTTAAATTTTTTTATCTTTGAGAACTTTAAAAAATTGGATTCCAGTCCCTTGTAGCTTGTAGTGTTTCTGATGATAGGTCTATGGGCTATTCTGATTAGTCTTCCCAGTAGGTAGTCTGACTTTTCTCTCTCACTGCCTTTAGGATTCTTTGTACCTACTTTGTGTAGGCAAATTATTCTGTGTCTAGGGGTTGGTCTTCCCCTTTGATGTCTTGCAGGGGTTATTTGTATCTCTTGTGTTAGGATGAACACATTTCTAGCATGATGGGTAACATTTTCTTGGAATACTTGTTCTAAGGTTTTCCACATTTCCCTTTCTTCTTCTGAGTACCATTCAGGTGTAAGGTCTGCCTCTTGATATTATTGAATATTACTTGGAGGCTTTATTCTTTCTTTCTGAACTTTCTTTCTATATTTTTTACAGATTGTGTTAATTCCATGCTTTTGTAGTCAAGCTCTGCGTTTCTTTCTTCTGCTTCCTATACTTGTGATCTTGTTATTTATTTACTGGATAACATTTTTTATATTGTTGTATTCTGGGGCCATTCCTTGGT
>NW_007203191.1:0-656 GCF_000164805.1 Carlito syrichta | reverse complement strand
TGGCTTTCTCAAAACGCTCTCATAATAAGTAGGTGTTATTGCTCTTGGGCTCTCTAGAAAGTCAACAAGCAAAAATGTCTTGAGCATCCCCGAAAACTGTTGCCATGACCTTTGCTCTTGATGAATCTGCTTTTGCTTTGACTGGGCCACTTCCACCTCTTGTAACCATTGCTCTGATTGTTCTTTGTCTTTGGGATCATACTGGTAAGGCTGTGTTCATCTCCTGTTACAATCCTTCCAAGAAATCCTCAGGGTCTTGATCCCGCTTGTTTAAAATTCCATCGAAAGCTCTACTCTTGTCTGCAACTGATCTGGGCCCAATGGTTGTGGCACCCATCTAGAGTGCAAAGTTTGCTCAACTTTACTTTTTTCAGTCAGATTGTGTCAGCTGAACCGATGTAGATGTCTGTGATGTTGGCTGTTGTTTCTGATGTTAAATCATTGGTCCTCTTCAGTTTGAGCATGAGCAAAGTGGGTTTTTTCCTTGCAAATTAACGTGGATGGTCTGCTACTGTGGGCTTTGTCTTCGACAACATCTTGTCCCTTCTGGAAATGACTTATCAGCTTGCAAACGCTGATTTCTTTGAGGCATCGTCCCTGTAAACTTTGCATAAAACAATGATTTCACGGTCCTTCCATCCAAGAGTCACTATAAA
>NW_007203190.1:0-354 GCF_000164805.1 Carlito syrichta | reverse complement strand
TATCATGAAAAGTGAGGCTATAGGACTGGATGAGGTATTGAAACTCTTTAATGTAGGTGGTAGGATTAGTTGCATATGATCCAAGACGTTTTTCTATTTGTGAGAAGTCTGAGATAGAGAAGGGGACATGCACCTGGGCAATACCCTCTGTGCCTGCTACTTCACGGAGGGGCTCTTGGACCACCGATGTGGCCTTTGATCAAGTTACCAGAGGACTACACTGGGGAGCGATTGGAAGGGGAGGATATATATGTTGAACTTCTGGAGCAGAAGTGGGAGGGGTTGAGGAGGAGTGCGTGGCCGGAGAAGCCTTGGATTGCCTGTACGGTGGAGGTTCATCTGCAGGCTCGAAAT
>NW_007203189.1:0-387 GCF_000164805.1 Carlito syrichta | reverse complement strand
AGTTGCCCAGGTGGGTCTCGAACCCGTGGGCTCAGGCAATCCACTCACCTCGGCCTCCCATAGTGCTGGGATTACAGGCTGAGCCATCAAGCCCAGCCTAATTTTTTTTTTTTTTTTTTTTTTTGAATTGGAGTCTCACTCTGTCACCCAGACGAGTGCATTGGCCGCTCCCGGCTAACACAGCCTCGACCTGCTGGGCTCCGGTGATCCTTCCGTCTCAGCCTTCCAAGTTGCAGGAACTACAGGCGTGCACTACCACACCCGGCTAATTTTTGTTGTTGTTGTTGTTGTTGTTGTAGAGATGAGGTCTCGCCAAATTGCCCAGGAGGGTCTCAAACCTGCGGGCTCAGGCAATCCACTCCCCTCAGCCTCCCAAGGCGCGGGATT
>NW_007203188.1:0-323 GCF_000164805.1 Carlito syrichta | reverse complement strand
TTGGGTGTTTGGATGTTCATGTTGTGTATATATTGTCTGGGGTTATGGACCAATTCTGCTCATATTTTCTCAACTGGGAGCATGAATGTTTGTATTTAGGGTTGTGAGGTGATTATGTTTTGAAGAATGTCTGTGTGTCATGTATTTGGGAGAAGGTGGGAATGCTTTGTGTATGTTTGAGGACTGTTGTATTTGTCTTCGGTTTCTGAGTCATGGTATATATGCAACTGTACATGGCACACTGGGGTATATATGCTACATTAAAGAATGAAGGATTGTATGATACATTAAGAAGAACGAGGGGTATCACCCAATACAGAATG
>NW_007203187.1:0-839 GCF_000164805.1 Carlito syrichta | reverse complement strand
TTGTAGGGATGAGGTCTTGCCTGCCCAGGCGGGTCTTGAACCCACAGGCTCAGGCAATCCACTAACCTCAGTCTCTCAAAGGCGTGGGATTACAGGCTGAGCCACCGAGCCTGGCTTGTTCTGTTTCTTAATGGTCCTTGGTCTTTACTGTAAGCACAGAAGGCCTGCACATCCAGTTGTGATAGCATGACTTGTTTTATTTATATTCACACTTATTTATTCATTTATTTATTGGCTTACTGTAGAGATATGAGGCCTCACTAAGTTGCCCAGGCTGTTCTCAAACCTTGTGGGCTCTGACCTCGGCCTCCCAAAGTGCTGGGATTATAGGCAGGAGCCCCCGCGCCCGGCCTGTTTATTTTTAATTTTGGTACAAAGATGTGGGGTACAAGTTAGAATTAGGTACAGAAGTCAACTCTGTGCAGGTGAAGTTTGGGCCTCCAACTGGTCCTCACTTCCCCTGGTTTAGGACCTGGTAGTACCCTTTGTGTTGTTACATGCCCCTTCTCCTGCTGGAGTCCAGCTCCAGTGGGTCAGGATTTCCTGAAGGAGGGACGGCGTCGGTGCAGGAGAAAAAAAACTTGGACACTGACTCTGCTGCAAGCAGGAGAAATGCTGATTTATTGTCTTTTTCAACTCCTTTTATGCCCTAGATTTTGACTTGAGACGAAAACACGTTTTTCGTTTTCAAGGCGATCGGTTTCAGTTTAATGGACTGGACAGGCAAAGTACCTTTGTTCATCCTGTTTTGATCTTTAAAAATTATCATCCTAAACCGGGCTTGGTGGCTCAGCCTGTAGTCCTGCGCCTTTGGGAGGCTGAGGTGAGTGGATTACCTG
>NW_007203186.1:0-700 GCF_000164805.1 Carlito syrichta | reverse complement strand
GGAACAGAAGAAATTGAGACCCTAAATACCAATAACAATCAAGGAAATCGACCACGTAATAAGAAAACTTCCTACAAAAAAAAGCCCTGGTCCAGATGGCTTTCCAGCAGAATTCCACAAGACATTTAAGGAGGAGCTGATACCAATCTTACTGAAGGTATTCCAGGCGATTGAAAAAGATGGAACTCTCCCCAAATCATTTTACAAAGCCAACATCACATTGATACCCAAGCCAGGTGAAGATCCAACAAAGAAAGAGAACTACAGGCCAATATCTTTGATGAACATAGATGCAAAATTCTCACCAAGATCCTAGCAAACCGGATTCAGCAATACATCTCAAAAATCATCCATCATGACCAAGTAGGTTTCATTCCTGGCATGCAAGACTGGTTCAATATTTGTAAAATCATAATTGTAATTAAATACATCAACAGATGTCAAAACAAAAACCACATGATCATATCACTAGATGCAGAAAAAGCTTTTGATAAAATCCAGCACCCCTTCTTGATAAAAACCCTTGAACATCTAGGCATATGGGGAACATACCTCAAAATAGTAAAACCCATCTACGAGAAACCCACAGCCAGCATACTCCTAAATGGACAAAAATTGGAACCAATTCCCCTGAAACCTGGAACTAGACAAGGATGCCCACTCTCTCCCCTCCTGTTCAACATAGTATTGGAAGTCCTGG
>NW_007203185.1:0-1250 GCF_000164805.1 Carlito syrichta | reverse complement strand
AGGTCACTCAGTATTATAGACTCTAGTTCCATCCAGGTTGCAGTGAAATTCATGATTTTGTTCTTTTTTATGGCTGCGTAGTATTCCAAAGTGTATATGTACCACATTTTTTAATCCACTCCTCTTTTGATGGGCAGCATGGTTGTTCCCAGGTTCTTGCTATTGTGAACAATGCTGCAATAAACATACGTGTGCAGGTATCATTTTCATAGAGTGATTTGTATTCTTCAGGGTATATTCCCAGTAGGGGGATTGCAGGGTCATATGGAAGGTCAATATTTAGAGCTTTTAGGAATCACCACACTGCTTTCCACAGAGGTTGCACTAGTTTACACTCCCACCAACAGTGTAGAAGTGTTCCCTTTTCACCACACCCTCTCCAGCAGCTATTATTTTTTGAGTTGTTGATAATTGCCTTTCTGACTGGAGTTAGGTGGTATCTCAGTGTGGTTTTGATTTGCATCTCCCTGATGATTAGTGAGGTTGAGCATTTCTTCATGTGGTTATTGGCTGCTCGAATGTCTTCTTTTGTGAAGTGTCTGTTCATATCATTTGCCCATTTTATAATGGGGTTGTTTGTTTTCTTCTTTTCCGTACGTTTCAGTTCCTTGTAGATCCAGGATGTTAAGCCTTTGTCAGACCTAGAGTTGGCAAATACTTTTTCCCAGTCTGTAGGCTGTCTTCCTGCTCTCTTGATGGTTTCTTTGGCTTTGCAGAAGCTTGTCAGTTTAATAAGGTCCCATTTGTCTATCTTCTCTCTTAAGTCCTGTGGGTTTCGGGTTTTGTACAGGAATTGGATGCCAGTTCCGATTTCCATGAGAGTATTTCCTTCCTTTTCTAAGGTTCTTATGGTTTGAGGTTTTACATTTAGGTCTCTGATCCATTTGGAGTTAACCTTTGTGCCTGGGGATAGATAAGGGTCCTGTTTCAATCTTCTGCATGTGGTCAACCAGTTTTCCCAGCACCATTTACTGAATAGGTTCTCTTCTCCCCACTGGTAGGTGGTGGGGGCTTTGTAGAAGATGAGTTGGTTGAGGAATTGAGGTTTTGCTTCTGGAATCTCAATTCTGCTCCATTGATCTATATACCTGTTCCTGTACCAATACCAGGCTGTTTTGATGATTGTAGCTTTATAGTAAAGTTTGAAGTCTGGTATTGTGATACCACCTGCTTTGTTTTTTTTTACTGAGGATTGTTCTGGCTATTCTTGTACGTTTGTGTTTCCATATGAATTCCTGTGTTGTTTTTTC
>NW_007203184.1:0-1117 GCF_000164805.1 Carlito syrichta | reverse complement strand
GTGGGGGCTTTGTAGAAGATGAGTTGGTTGAGGAATTGAGGTTTTGCTTCTGGAATCTCAATTCTGCTCCATTGATCTATATACCTGCTCCTGTACCAATACCAAGCTGTTTTGATGATTGTAGCTTTATAGTAAAGTTTGAAGTCTGGTATTGTGATACCACCTGCTTTGTTTTTTTTACTGAGGATTGTTCTGGCTATTCTTGGACGTTTGTGTTTCCATATGAATTCCTGTGTTGTTTTTTCTAGGTCTGAGAAGAATGTTGTTGGTAATTTAATGGGTATTGCATCGAATTTGTAGATTGCCTTAGGTAAGATGGACATCTTCACAATGTTGATTCTTCCGATCCATGAGCATGGAATATTTTTCCACTTGTTCGTGTCAGCTTTGATTTCTTTGAGCAGTGTTTTGTAATTTTCATTATAAAGGTCTTTCACGTCTCTGGTTAGGAAGATGCCAAGGTATTTCATTTTTTTTGTGGCTATTGTGAATGGAATTGTGTTTTTTATTTGGGTTTCTGTTTGTTTATTATTGGTGTAGAGAAATGCGATTGTCTTTTGTACATTTATTTTGTATCCTGAGACTTTGCCAAAGGCCTTTATCAATGTAAGGAGGCCTTTGACAGATTCTCTTGGGTTTTCGAGGTACACCATCATATCATCTGCATAGAGAGATAACTTGACTGCCTCTTTTCCTATCTGAATACCTCTGATTGCCTCCTCTTCTCTGATTGCTCTATCCAATACTATGTTGAACAGGAGGGGAGAGAGTGGGCATCCTTGTCTAGTTCCAGTTTTCAGGGGAATTGGTTCCAATTTTTGTCCATTTAGGAGTATGCTGGCTGTGGGTTTCTCATAGATGGCTTTTATTATTTTGAGGTATGTTCCCCGTATGCCTAGATGTTCAAGGGTTTTTATCAAGAAGGGGTGCTGGATTTTATCAAAAGCTTTTTCTGCATCTAATGATATGATCATGTGGTTTTTGTTTTGACATCTGTTGATGTATTTAATTACATTTATGGTTTTACGAATGTTAAACCAGCCTTGCATGCCAGGAATGAAGCCTACTTGGTCATGGTGGATGATTTTTGAGATGCATTGCTGAATCCGGTTTGCTA
>NW_007203183.1:0-849 GCF_000164805.1 Carlito syrichta | reverse complement strand
AGTAGAATGACAAGCGGATTGATGCCCCTTTGTGGTGTTGTTTCAAGGACCGAAATGGAATGTAAACAAGATGGTGGCATTCCTTTGGGAGTCTAAGAAGTCATTCTGAAGCGGGGAGCCCAGGCAAACCTTCCCTAGAGTTACAGCTATCGTATTACATTCTGGGACAGGGCAGGTATTTATTAAGTAGGCAGGGTGAACAGCAGATACGGTTTGGTGGAAAATGTCATGCATCGTGACTCGTCAAGGGTAGAACTGAAGACACACCAGAGTAACTTTCCTTTCTTATTCAACCAAGGGACCCGAGTTTTCACCCCCAGTGTTTCAAGGCTTTCATATTCATCAGCTGAGGTGACTGGAGAGGTCTTCCAAAGGGCCTTTTCCTGCTTTCTGGTTACTCATGAGTGACTCTGCACAGCGTGAGGCACGTTAGCTGCTCTGGTCATTCTGGGGTCGGGGGAAGTGCATAGCGTGGAAAGGGCAGGACGGGATTCTCTGAAGACAGCACTCAGCTCTCTCTTGCTAGAGATACAGGTTACAGGCATCTGTCCAAATCCTGTGTTTCCAGAGCAGAAAATCAAATGCCACATCTTGTGACTTACAAGTGGGATTGTTTTTTGTGAGTTGGAGTCTCACTCTGTCACTCAGGCAGGAGTTCTGTGACGGTCTCACAGACACCACGGCCTCGACCTCTGAGCTCGAGTGATCCTTCCACCTCAGCCTTCCGGGTAGCTGGAACCGTAGATGCACGGCACCACTCCTGGCTGATTTTTTTGATTTATTGTAGGGATGAGGTCTTGCCAAGTTGCCCGGGCCAGTCTTGAACCCCTGGACTCAGGCGATCTTCTT
>NW_007203182.1:0-838 GCF_000164805.1 Carlito syrichta | reverse complement strand
TGAGCAGGAAAGACCTCATCTCTACAATAAATAAAAAAAATCAGCCGGGCGTGGTAGTGCATGCTTGTAATTCCGGCTACTTGGAAGGTTGAGGTGGAAGGATTGCCGGAACCCAGCAGGTCGAGGCTGTGGTGGCCGAGAGCGGCCACTGCACTCCAGTCTGGGAGAAAAGAGGGAGACTCCAACTCAAAAAAACAAAAACAAAAACAAAAAACTAAGATATTACAGCTGATTCAAAGGAGAATTCAAAGCACCATAAGTATTCAAGTCCTTTAAAAAAGCAAAAATAAATATTAAAATAGTTGCAAAACTGACATTTTCGCTGGGAAAAAGAGTGGCATCAAGTGCCCTTCCATTTAATTGTCTATGATCCTGTGCCTTGCCATGTAACAGCTTGCAGAACTGAAAAAATTCAAAGACAATGAAAGTTGTGAAAAGTCTAGAAGAGTAATATATTGTTTTTCTTTGTCCATTTTCAAGTATTTCACAATTTTTTCCTGAGAGTAATATTTTAAAAAATTGAAACAAAATTCACATTCTATGCCAAAGCATACATTAAGAAAGCAAAGTACAAGAGTAGGGAAGCTGTGTGCCTCAGAACTCTTCTGTCTAAGGGTCACAGTGCCTACTCGGTGCCTAAGGGGCCCTTGCCACAATTAACAGACTGGAGTAAAAATCTAGAGTACTTATGCTCAGACTAAAAGGATAAATTACTCAAGTAAAAGTACTGATTTGGAAAAAAAAGTGGTTTAAAGAAAAGATCATTTAATGAATCTTATGGTACACAAGATCAACAATAGGGCATTTCCATCACAAAGGGTGAATTCTGGGAATTTCA
>NW_007203181.1:0-881 GCF_000164805.1 Carlito syrichta | reverse complement strand
ATTAACAGACTGGAGTAAAAATCTAGAGTACTTATGCTCAGACTAAAAGGATAAATTACTCAAGTAAAAGTACTGATTTGGAAAAAAAAGTGGTTTAAAGAAAAGATCATTTAATGAATCTTATGGTACACAAGATCAACAATAGGGCATTTCCATCACAAAGGGTGAATTCTGGGAATTTCACTTTAATCTTGACCACTCAAAAACTTTATTTCTTCTCAAAACTGGCATCCAGCATCATCTTCTTAGTAAAACCTAGCCTGTTAATGTCAAGAGAGACATCACTCTTTATTCTTTTGTGATTTACACTGTCCCTACAGACACTTCTGTCACAGCACAATCCACACTCAATCCCCTCATTCACTTATTTCACCCCCTTGAGGGCAGGCACAATGTCTAATCCATCTTTGTTTTCTCACACATTTGTCATACAGCTACTATTAAAAGCCTGGTGCAGAGACTCAACCTATAATCCCAGCATTTTGGGATGCTGAGGTGAGAGGACTGCCTGAGCCTGGGGGTTCAAAACCAGACCTTATCTCTACAATAAATCAAAAAATTAGCAGGGTGTGGTGGCATGCATTGGCAGTTGAAGCTACTTGGAAGGCTGAGGCAGAAGGATTTCCTAAGCCCAGCAGGTAGAGGCTACAATGGCCACGAGCATCCCATTACACTCCAGACTGGGCAACAGAGTGAGACTCCAACTAAAAAAAAAAAAAATGTTTGGTGATATACCTGAATAAAAAGGAGTAATAGTCAGAAAATCAGAAAATAATGAATTCACTTTTAAGCAGATTGAGGCCTTCTTTCTTATTTTTGAATAAAGGGTTCCCTGCATTGAATTAACTTAAAGAAAGCAATGATATACATCAGAGAAAATG
>NW_007203180.1:0-752 GCF_000164805.1 Carlito syrichta | reverse complement strand
CATGGTGAGTTAATTACCTGAGCTCACGTGTTCGAGAACAGCCTGGACAACATGGCGAGGTGAGACCTCATCTCTACAATAAAACAAAAAAAACCAAAACTGTACTCTAGCCTGAGCTACAGAGTGAGACTCTGACTCTTCTCTCTTTCTCTCTCTCTCTCTCTCTCTCTCTCTCTCTCTCTCTCTATATATATATATATATATATATATATATATATAGTTGACAGTCTTAGTTTGAAATAACGTTAAACTCAAAAAAGCAATTAGGAGACTACATTGATTAGACATAAATTTTTTAAAACATATTTATTAGTAATTTCTTCATAAAGTTTCTTTTTTTTTTTTTTTTGAGTTGGAGTCTCACTCTTGTCACCCAGACTGGAGTGCAGTGGTCACTTCCGGCCACGGCAGCATCGACCTGCTGGGCTCTGGCGATCCTTCCGCCTCAGCCTTCTGAGTAGTTGGAACTACAGGCGCGCACTACCACGCCCGGCTAAATTTTTTATTTATTGTAGAGATGAGGTCTCGCCTGCCCAGATGGGTCTCGAACCCTAAGCATTTATTTATATACATATATAGAAACATAAAGTTTCTATATATGTATATAAATAAATGCTTATAATTGTTTTTTGAAAAAACAGTGCATCTAATCTAAGTGTTCTGCATTTTTATTGGAGTTAATGGAAGTTAACGAGAGGTAGAGCAAGCTGAGTCTGGTGTGTTTGGCCCTGCTCTGGGGACAACGTCTCGGG
>NW_007203179.1:0-755 GCF_000164805.1 Carlito syrichta | reverse complement strand
GGTTCGTGTATATTTTATTCTTTTCCCTGTACTCTTGTGAAGAATGTTGTTCTTTTTTCCTTTTCTTCTGTGTTTTGTACTTTCTTAAGTGTTTCATGTAGAGATGGTTTGGTGGCAGCATAAGTTCTTAGGGATTGGATATCTGGGAAAGATTTTAATTCTCCCTCACTGATGAAGCTTAGCTTGGCTGGGTAGGTTATTCTTGGTTGAAATTGTTTATCTTTTAGGACTTTGAAGATAGGGCTCTAAGCTCTCCTACCCTGCAGGGTTTCTGCAGATAAATCTGCTGCTATTCTGATTGGTCTTCCATGGTAGGTGATCTGGCCTTTTTCTCTTGCTGCCTTTAGGATTTTTTCTTTTATGCCTACTTTATTTAGGTGAATTATTATGTGTCTAGTAGTTGGTCTTCTCATTTGTTGTCTTGCAGGGGTTCTCTGAATCTCTTGTGTTTGAATTTTTGCATCACTGATTACATAATGGAAGTTTTCTTGAATGATCTCATGGAAAGTTTGTTCCAATGTGGTCTCTGTTTCTCGTTCTGCCTCAGGGAGTCCGATTATTCTTACGTTAGGCCTCTTGAAGTACTCACTCATCTCTTGAAGGTTTTGTTCTGTCTTTTTGAGCTTATTTTCTGTGTTTTTAAGAGTGTGGGTTATTTCTATATTTTGGACCTCAAGCTCTGAGATTCTTTCTTCTGCTTGGGTAATTCAGCTCTCCATGCTTATCAATTTGTTATTTATTCCAGGCACATGATT
>NW_007203178.1:0-699 GCF_000164805.1 Carlito syrichta | reverse complement strand
TATGTAGTAGATTTCCTTGATTGTTATTGTTTATTGGGGTCTCAATTTCTTCTTGTTCCAACTTAGGTAGGTTGTGTGATGTCAGAAAGTCCTCCATTTCCTTAAGGTTTTCAAGTTTGTTTCCATACAAGTGTACATAGTAGTCTCTAATGATCTTTTGTATTTCTTCAGGGTCAGATGTGACTTCATCTTTTGTGTTTCTGATTGTGCTTATTTGGTTTTTTTCTCGTTTTTTCTTGGTCAGTCTAGGTAGGGGACCATTGGTCTTGTTTATTCTTTCGAAGAACCAGCTTTTTGTTTCATTGATTTTTTGTATTATCGTTTTGTCTTCTATGTCCTGGATTTTGGCTTTTATTTTGGTGATCTGGATTCTTCTGCTGAAATTAGGGTTTTTGTGGTCTTGCTTTTCCATCTTCTTTAGGTGGCTTGTTAGGTTGTTTATTTCTGTTCCTTCCATTTTCCTCATGTGTGTTTGTAGGGATATAAATTCCCCTCTTATTGCAGCTGTTAAAGCATCCCAGAGATTTCGGTAAGATGTTTCTTCATTTTCATTTGTTTCCAGGTATCTTTTGATCTCTGTTTTGATTTCATCATTGACCCAGGAGTTGTTTAGCATCATGCTGTTTAATGTCCATGTCTTTGTGGGTTTTGGGGGAACTTCGTTTGTGTCAATGTTTATTTTTATTCCACTGTGGTCCG
>NW_007203177.1:0-1080 GCF_000164805.1 Carlito syrichta | reverse complement strand
TAATCCAAGAATGTAACCTGTTGTTCTTGTATAGCAGTTTCCAAAAGTTGGAGTGATCTACACGCCTCGAAATTAAGAGTGCGCAGCGACAGGGGATTAGGATCACCCTGTAATATGTCAAAGAGGGGTTTAAGTTCCCCGGTGGTTAACCTCAAATAAGGTCGTAACCAATTGACATCTCCTAGAAATTTTTGAAAATCGTTGAGAGTGTGCAGATGATTAGTTTTTAATTGAACCTTCTGAGTAGTGATGATAGCCGAATTGAGTTCAAAACCTAAGTAATAATAGGGATCTTTTAACTGTATTTTATTGGGTGCTATTTGTAGCCCAAGGGCAGTGAGCGCCTCTTGCAATTGGGCACAATTGAGTACCTCAGGGGTGGTTTTCCCTGCTAAGAGAATATCATCCATGTAATGAATAATATAAATGTGAGGTCATTTGTCCCGAAGGGGATCTATAGCTTGTGGTACATATTTTTGGCATAGTGTGGGACTGTTGGCCATTCCTTGTGGAAGTACCTTCCACTGGAATCTTTGCATTGGTCCTTTAAAGTTGGTTACAGGGAGGCTAAATGCAAAACGTTCTCTGTCCTGGGGGTGTAAGGGAATGGTAAAAAAGCAATCCTTAAGGTCAATAATGATTTTGGAATAGTTGGATGGGATAGCTACAGGGGAGGGGAGCCCAGGTTGTAAGGCTCCCATGGAGAACATGGTCTTATTGATTTCTCTTAAGTCTTGGAGTAACCTCCACGCACCTGACTTTTTCTTAATGACAAATATAGGAGTGTTCCATGGCGACGTGGTAGGTTCAATATGGCCAGCATTAAGTTGTTCCTGCACTAACATAGTGGCCGCAGCTAGTTTAGCTTCAGGCAGTGGCCATTGGTCTACCCAAACGGGGATATCTGTTTTCCATTTAATTTTGTCCGCGTGGGGTGCAGGAAGATCAATGGCCATTAGGGTAAATTTTGATTTCCTAGCCCTTGTCGACTGGTATTGGGCACAACTGAAACAGGCTCTTTAATGCCCTGGTTATTTTTTCCCAGTCCTTTGCCGGGAAGAAACCCTTGATTGAGCATTG
>NW_007203176.1:0-430 GCF_000164805.1 Carlito syrichta | reverse complement strand
CTTCTTCTTCTTCTTCTTCTTCTTCTTCTTCTTCTTCTTCTTGTTCTGCTTTTTCTTCTGCTTCTTCTGCTTCTGCTTCTTCTTCTGCTTCTGCTTCTTCCTCTGCTTCTGCTACTTCTGCTTCTGCTTCTTCTTATGCTTCTTCTCCTGCTTCTTCTGCTTCTTCTGCTTTTTCTTCTTCTGCTTCCTCTTCTTCTGCTTCTTCTGATTCTGCTTCTGCTTTGCTGCTTCTGCTGCTGCTTCTGCTGCTGCTTCTGCTGCTGCTTCTGCTGCTTCTGCTGCTTCTGCTGCTTCTTCTTCTGCTTTTTCTGCTTCTGCTTCTGTTTCTGCTCCTGCTGCTTCTGATGCTTCCGCTGCATCTGCTACTTCTGCTGCTGCTTCTGTTTCTGCTTCTTCTGCTTCTTTTGCTTCTGCTTCTGCTTCTCCCTTA
>NW_007203175.1:0-420 GCF_000164805.1 Carlito syrichta | reverse complement strand
AACTAGCCCAAACTCTTAAAAACACAGAAAATAAGCTCAAAAAGACAGAACAAAACCTTCAAGAGATGAGCGATTACATCAAGAGACCAAACCTAAAAGTACTTGGCCTTCCTGAGGCAGAAAGAGAGACAGAGACCACACTGGAACAAACTTTCCATGAGATCTTTCAAGAAAACTTCCCTTATCTAATCAATGATACAAAAATTCAAACACAAGAGATTCAGAGAACCCGTCCAAGACAACAAATGAGAAGAACAACTCCTAGACACATAATAATTTGTCTAAACAAAGTAGGCATAAAAGAAAAAAACCCTAAAGGCAGCAAGAGAAAACGGCCAGATCACCTACCATGGAAGACCCATCAGAATAGCAGCAGATTTATCTACAGAAACCCTGCAGGCTAGGAGAGCTTGGAGCCCT
>NW_007203174.1:0-524 GCF_000164805.1 Carlito syrichta | reverse complement strand
GACCCCCTCCTCCACCCTAGACTGCTGGTGGCACACCAGATCCAGCGCCCAGCTGTGCAGCTGATCCCCAGAACCTCCCACTCCAGCACAGTCCATCACAGTGGATCACACAGGGACCCAGACGAGCAGAGAGAAAAGATCCGCGAAAGTGAAACTGCCACCTCAGCCATTCTCCAGGCAGAGATTTGCATTGCCCTGCCCACCTATCAGCAGCCTCCACCTCAGTTTCCTAAGGTAACATTGCTAAACAGGAGACAAAGCCCCTCCCCTGCTGAATCAGACAAAGGCAACATTGCAGACCTCCCAGGCAGCAGGCTAAAAAAAACAAACCCAAGCTGCCAGTAAATCTAGCTGCCTGCAAGGAAAACAAAGGGGAGAGGCTGGAGATCAGAGCTGAAGAGACTTTAAACACTCAGGAAAGATTCCAGAGCTAGTCTGATCTCTTATTTTGACTTTTGATTTTATCTTTTTGACTGTTTGTTTTGCTCACTTTTGTTCGCTTATCTGACTTACACTATTTGTTT
>NW_007203173.1:0-1057 GCF_000164805.1 Carlito syrichta | reverse complement strand
CCCCTCAGGAAGCTCCTCCCCCGGGCAGACGAGTCTCCGCCCGCTCACTAGGCTCCGCCCTGTCGACGACTCTCCGCCCCCTCAGGAAGCTCCTCCCCCGGGCAGACGGGTCTCTGCCCACTCACTAGGCTCCACCCCTCAGGAAGCGCCTCCCATGGGCAGACGAGTCTCCGCCCCCTCACTAGGCTCCGCCCCGTCGACGACTCTCCGCCCCCTCAGGAAGCTCCTCCCCCGGGCAGACGAGTCTCCGCCCACTCACTAGGCTCCTCCCTGCAAAGAACGTTCCGTCCCTTCAGTAAACTCCTCCCTCGGGCAGAGGAGTCTCCTCCCACTCACTAGGCTCCGCCCCCGTAGACGACTCTCCGCTCCCAGGCAGACGAGTCTCCGCCCACTCACTAGGCTCCTCCCTGTAGACGACTCTCCGCCCCCTCAGCAAGCTCCTCCCCCGTAGACGACTTTCCGCCCCCTCAGTAAGCTCCTCCCCCAGGCAGACGAGTCCCCGCCCACTCACTAGGCTCCTCCCTGCAGAGAACGCTCCGCCCCTTCAGTAAACTCCTCCCTCGGGCAGAGTCTCCGCCCACTCAGTAGGCTCCGCCCCCGGAGACGACTCTCCGCTCCCTCAGTAAGCTCCTCCCCCAGGCAGACGAGTCTCCGCCCACTCACTAGGCTCCTCCCTGTAGACGACTCTTCGCCCCCTGAGTAAGCTCCTGCCCCAGGCAGACGAGTCCCCGCCCACTCACTAGGCTCCTCCCTGCAGAGAACGCTCCGCCCCTTCAGTAAACTCCTCCCTCGGGCAGAGTCTCCGCCCACTCAGTAGGCTCCGCCCCCGGAGACGACGCTCCGCCCCCTCTCTAAGCTCCACCCGTAGAGACGACTCTCCGCCCCCATCAGGCTCCTCCCCCGGCAGAGGAGTCTCCGCCCACTCACTAGGCTCCGCCCCCGTAGAGGACTCTCGGGGCATCTCCACGGGGGGCGTGGCCTCACTCACTGCCCACGTGGCCGGCGCCGCCCCACAGCCGCCTTCTCGGGGCCAGCGTGGCTCGGGGTTCGGATCCGC
>NW_007203172.1:0-1364 GCF_000164805.1 Carlito syrichta | reverse complement strand
GATCAAAGATACCTGGAAACAAATGAAAATGAAGAAACATCTTACTAAAATCTCTGGGATGTCTTGAAAGCTGTAGTAAGAGGGGAATTTATATCTCTACAAACACACATGAAGAAAATGGAAGGAACAGAAATTCACAACTTAACAAGCCACCTAAAGAAGCTGGAAAAGCAAGACCACAAAAACCCTAATTTCAGCAGAAGAATCCAGATCACCAAAATAAAGACCCAAATCCAGGACATAGAAGATAAAAAGATAATACAAAAAATCAATGAAACAAAAAACTGGTTCTTCAAAAGGATAAACAAGATCGATGGTCCCCTAGCTAGACTGACCAAGAAAAAATGAGAAAAAAACCAAATAAACACAATCAGAAACACAAAAGATGAAATCACATCTGACCCTGAAGAAATATAAAAAGATTATTAGAGACTACTACGTACACTTGTATGGAAACAAACTTGAAAATCTTAAGGAAATGGAGGACTTTCTGACATCACACAACCTACCTAGGTTGGAACAAGAAGAAATTGAGACCCTAAATAGACCAATAACAAACAAGGAAATCGACTATGTAATAAGAAAACTTCTTACAAAAAAAGCCCTGGTCCAGATGGCTTTCCAGCAGAATTCTACAAGACATTCAAGGAGGAGCTGATACCAATCCTACTGAAGGTATTTCAGGCGATTGAAAAAGATGGAACTCTCCCCAAATCATTTTACGAAGCCAACATCACATTGATACCCAAGCCAGGTAAAGATCCAACAAAGAAAGAGAACTACAGGCCAATATCTTTGATGAACATAGATGCTAAAATTCTCAACAAGATCCTAGTGAACCGGATTCAGCAATACATCTCAAAAATCATCCATCATGACCAAGTAGGCTTCATTCCTGGCATGCAAGGCTGGTTCAATATTCGTAAAACCATAAATGTAGTTAAATACATCAACAGATGTCAAAACAAAAACCACATGATCATATCATTAGATGCAGAAAAAGCTTCTGATAAAATCCAGCACCCCTTCTTGATAAAAACCCTTCAACATCTAGGCACACGGGGAACATACCTCAAAATAGTAAAAGCCATCTACGAGAAACCCACAGCCAGCATACTCCTAAATGGACAAAAATTGGAACCAATTCCCCTGAAAACTGGAACTAGACAAGGATGCCCACTCTCTCCCCTCCTGTTCAACATAGTATTGGAAGTCCTGGCTAAAGCAATCAGAGAAGAGGAGGCAATCAGAGGTATTCAAATAGGAAAAGAGGAAGTCAAGTTATCTCTTTATGCAGATGACATGATGGTGTACCTTGAAAACCCAAGAGAATCTGGCAAAGGTCTCCTTACATTGATAAAAGC
>NW_007203171.1:0-935 GCF_000164805.1 Carlito syrichta | reverse complement strand
TCTCTCTCTCTCTTTCTCTCTCTTTCTTTCTTTCTTTCTTTCTTTCTTTCTTTCTTTCTTTCTTTCTTTCTTTCTTTCTTTCTTTTCTTTCCTTACTAGGTTTCCCAGGCTGCTCTCAAACCGCCCACTTTGGTCCATCTTCTTGTTCTGCGCCTTCCAAACTGCTGAGATCACAGACTTTCAATTTGATTGGCATTATGCTGTTCCTGCATGTCCTTGAGCTCTGTGCTGGAGTCGATTTGCCCGCTGAGGCCTGACCTCACCCAAGGACTGGCGTGGTGACACATGGCTGAAATCACATTGCTGTGGGAAGCCGAGGTGGGAGAAAGGCTGGAGCCCAGAAGCACAAGGCCAGCCTCTGCCACACATGGTGACCCTGTCTCTGTGCCCATCCAAACAGGCAGTCTGGGTTCGAGGTATAGGTCATCTGTGCCACTCTGGAGCTAAGGTGGAAGCATCCCCAGAGCTTGTGATATCGAGACTGGCAAAGAACATCGGTCGTGTCTCTGGGCCCCAGCCTGGGCCACAGAAGCAGACCCTGTCTCCAAAAACATCAGAATCGTACACACATTCTCAAAACTGTGCGTAGTGTGTTCACAGGTAGTCTGGGTTCGAGGTATAGGTCATCTTGGCCATTGTGGAGGCTGAGATGGGAGCATCGCCAGAGCTCACAAAATCGAGGCTGGCAGTGAACGTCGGTCATGTCTCTGTACCCCAGCCTGTGCCACAGAAGCAGACCCTGTCTCCAAAAACATCAGAATCGTACACAGATTCTCAACTGTGCATTGTGTGTTCACAGGGCGACTGATTTTAGAGCCAGGAAAAATGGGTTTGGGTGGAAAGAAATATTAGTGGGTGAGAAATGTGTCCCTGGCCTTTCTTGGTGGAAGGTCCTCATTGCCTAGTCAGATGGTCAGCCTGTGTGGGGCACATTT
>NW_007203170.1:0-682 GCF_000164805.1 Carlito syrichta | reverse complement strand
ATGGATTTCCCTCTTTTTTCTTTCTTTCTTTCTTTCTTCCTTTCTTTCTTTCCTTCCTTCCGCCCTCTCCCTCCCTCTCTCTCTTCCTTCCTTCCTTCCATGCCTTCTTTCTTTCTTCCTGCCTTCTTTCTTTCTTCTATCTTTCTTTCTTTCTTTCTTTCTTTCTTTCTTTCTTTCTTTCTTTCTTTCTTTCTTTCTTTCTTTCTTTCTTTCTTCTATCTTTCTTTCTTTCTTTCTTTCTTTCTTTCTTTCTTTCTTTCTTTCTTTCTTTCTTTCTCTCTCTCTCTCTCTCTCTCTTTCTTTTTCTTTTCTTTCCTCTCTAGGTTTCCCAGGCTGCTCTCAAACTGCCCAACTCAGTCCATCTTCTCGGCCTGTGCCTCCCAAACTGCTGCAATCATAGGCTTTCAATTTCATTGACATGATGGTGGTCCTGCATGCTCTTGAAGTCCGAGCCGGCGGCGATCCCCATGCTGATGACTGCCATCACCAAGGACTGGTGTATTGGCCCATGACTGAAGTCCCATTGATCTGGGAGGCAGAGGCAGGAGGATGACTGGAGCCCAGAAGCCCAAGTCCAGCCTGTGTCACGTATGGAGACCTCATCTCCACACCCATATAAACAGGAAGTCTGGGGTCGAGGGGCCCATCGTGCCTGAGGTTGTGGGAGAATCGCCAGAGTTTG
>NW_007203169.1:0-727 GCF_000164805.1 Carlito syrichta | reverse complement strand
CAGGCTAGGAGAGCTTGGCGCCCTATCTTCAAAGTTCTAAAAGAGAAACAATTTCATCCAAGAATAACCTACCCAGCCAAACTAAGCTTCATTAGTGAGGGAGAATTGAAATCTTTTCCAGATATCTAATCCTTAAGAACCTATGTTGCCACCAGAACACCTCTACAAGAAACACGTAAGAAAGTACTGAACACAGAAGAAAAAGAAAAAAGAACAACAACATTCTTCTCAAGAGTACAGGCAAAAGATTAAAAACACACATGAGCCAACTCCAAAACCCAAAGAAAGACAACAAACAAACAGGAACAACTCTGTAAGAACCTTATGATAGGGATCAACTCTTGCATTTCAATTATTAGCTTAAATGTGAATGGACTAAAAGCACCACTGAAAAGACATAGAATGGCAAAATGGATAAAATATCATCAGGCAACAATCTATTGCCTTCAAGCGTCTTACCTCACTAGAAAGGACACCCACAGACTCAAAGTAAGAGGATGGGAAACAAACTTTCAGGCGAATGGAATACAAAAGAAAGGAGAAGTAGCAATCTTAATTTCAGACAAAATACCCTTCAAGCTATTAAAAATCAAAAAAGATACATTACTACATAATGATAAAAGGCTCAATCCATCAACAAGAAATATCTATCCTAAACATATATGCGCCCAACATAGGTGTGCCAATTTTCATAAAGCAACTTCTAGGAAAACTAAAGAAAGGTATT
>NW_007203168.1:0-325 GCF_000164805.1 Carlito syrichta | reverse complement strand
ATGGAATGGAATGGAATGGAATGGTGAGTAATGAAATGGAATGGAATCAAATGGAGAGTAACGGAATGGAATGGAATGGAAGGGAATGGAATGGAGAGTAACGGAATGGAATGGAATGACATGCAATGGAGAGTACAGGAATGGAATAGAATGGAAAGTAACGGAATGGTTGGAAAGGAGAGTAACTGAATGGAATGGAAGGGAGAGTAATGGAATGGAATGGAATGAAATGGAATGGAATTTAATGGAATGGAATAGAGAGTACAGGAAAGAAATGGAAAGGAAAAGAAAGGACATTAAAGAAGGGAATGGAAAGGAATGGAAT
>NW_007203167.1:0-781 GCF_000164805.1 Carlito syrichta | reverse complement strand
TGAGGGATCCCTGGGGGGGCCACTGATTTTGATTGTCTAAGGGATATGTAGGCCAGTCCCATGTACAGAGGTGAATGAGACTCTTGGGCTTAATATCAGGAGAGAGAGAGAGACTAGAGAGATTGTTTAAAAGGCATTTGAGAGGAGAATCAGCCGGTAGAGAAGATGAACCCCCCATGAGGAACAGTCAGACTCAATGGGGCGTCCCCCGAAGAGTCAGCTGTCCCAGAAGTGAAGCTGTCCAAAGTCTGTCATCACAGGAATTTGGCACAGCCTGAGTTCTCCTGGAGAACCGAGGGGTCAAGTTACCCAGCGCTGGGATTTTCTGAATCAGACAGAGAACACTTGACCCAGGCGACGGGTGGGGGGTATCTTTACTGCCGGTCGAACAGAGTTTTGACGTGAGACCTCCCCCTTAGAATCTGCTGTGGGCCAACAGACTGGCCCGACAGCTGTGGGATTCCTTAGGGAGGGGGAGAAAGAGATAGAAAGAATTTTATTAAGACTGCCGTGGGTTAACAGCCGTGGGGCCCCTGGGGTCCGCTGTAACCGAAGCCGTGGGAATTTTTTTTTAAAGTTTGAGAGAGATAAAGGAGAAGAAGAAGCCCTTAGGGTCTGTGGTGGTGTTGAGAGCTGAGGCGGGTGTGTTTTCCCTTGCCTGGGGGCCGGAGGAGGAGGGGTTTAAAGTTCGTTACCTCTGGAGTTCCCCGGAAAGTTTTTACTGTCTTGTTTGGGGAGTGGGAATTGCCTATTCAACGAGTGCTAGTGCGAATGTGGCTGG
>NW_007203166.1:0-324 GCF_000164805.1 Carlito syrichta | reverse complement strand
ATGATGGTGTTAGAGTCAATATCTTTCTTTAGTTTTCCTAGAAGTTGCTTTATGAAAGTTGGCACTCCTATGTTGGGTGCATATATTTTAGGATAGATATTTCTTGCTGATGGCGTGAACCTTTTTTCATTATGTAGTGACCTTCTGTATCTTTTTAAAATTTTTGATAGCTTAAATGGTATTTTGTCTGAAATTAGGATTGCGAATCCTCCTTTTTTGTGCTCCATTTGCCTGAAAATTTGTTTCCCATCCTCTTACTTTTACTCTGTGCATTTCCTTTCTAGTGAGATGGGTCTCTTGAAGGCAGTATATTGTTGCCTGGTG
>NW_007203165.1:0-842 GCF_000164805.1 Carlito syrichta | reverse complement strand
CAAAAGTGAAATCAGGTCATAAGGTGGCAGGCCCTGCCCCTGGTTAAAGAGGTCCTGTTGTGGGGTAGCAGCCATTCCCCAATCATCCCTGGCAGCTGTCCCAGCAGTGTGGCTGCTCAGATGTGCGCTGGGAGCTTTCCCAAGCCTGGCTTGCATTTCACCTTTGTCTGTTTTGTTGAGGTGTGATTGTCTGGTTTGAGTCATTCTTGCCTTCTGGGGAGACACAGGAGGATTTTCAGGTGGGGAGATGAGCAAATCTGTTGTTACTCCTTGCTAAAATTGGAATGTGTACAACCACACCCACACTCAATGGACACACCTCTTGGGGCTCTTGGAGGGCTTTGTCTTCCATTCTAGAATATTTCTTCTCTTGCTTTTTTCACCTGCCTGTCTATGGCCTCCTCTGTCCTTCCTCCCCATGGTGTTCTGATTTCAGATGCATCTCTTTCTTTCTTGACTTGCCAGGGAGTATTTGTGTTCTGAGAGAGAGCCTCAGCCTGGGCTGGCTGGTTTTGATAGATGCCTGAGTCCTCTGCCAGCAACTTTTGACTTTTTGGCAAGGACTATTCCATGAAATTGACCGAACCATGAAGAGACCTGAGATGGTTGTTCTTCTTCTCCACCCCATGTGCCTTCCTCTTTGAGGCAGGCAGAGTGTTTTGCACAGCAGGAGCTGCTGGTCTCCTTGCAGTAGCCTGAGCCCCAGGCCTAAGAACAACAGCATGTCCCACGCTTAGCTCTTCCATTAAAATCACTGCTGGAAGACACTGACTGGGGTTGGGTTTGTACACATGCCCCCTCCCCGCACATCTATTCAGCACACACTGAGCAAGATATGCTAC
>NW_007203164.1:0-1131 GCF_000164805.1 Carlito syrichta | reverse complement strand
CGTGTGGCTGCTCAGATGTGCGCTGGGAGCTTTCCCAAGCCTGGCTTGCATTTCACCTTTGTCTGTTTTGTTGAGGTGTGATTGTCTGGTTTGAGTCATTCTTGCCTTCTGGGGAGACACAGGAGGATTTTCAGGTGGGGAGATGAGCAAATCTGTTGTTACTCCTTGCTAAAATTGGAATGTGTACAACCACACCCACACTCAATGGGCACACCTCTTGGGGCTCTTGGAGGGCTTTGTCTTCCATTCTAGAATATTTCTTCTCTTGCTTTTTTCACCTGCCTGTCTATGGCCTCCTCTGTCCTTCCTCCCCATGGTGTTCTGATTTCAGATGCATCTCTTTCTTTCTTGACTTGCCAGGGAGTGATTTGTGTTCTGAGAGAGAGCCTCAGCCTGGGCTGGCTGGTTTTGATAGATGCCTGAGTCCTCTGCCAGCAACTTTTGACTTTTTGGCAAGGACTATTCCATGAAATTGACCGAACCACGAAGAGACCTGAGATGGTTGTTCTTCTTCTCCACCCCATGTGCCTTCCTCTTTGAGGCAGGGCAGAGTGTTTTGCACAGCAAGAGCTGCTGGTCTCCTTGCAGTAGCCTGAGCCCCAGGCCTAAGAACAACAGCATGGCCCACGCTTAGCTCTTCCATTAAAAATCACTGCTGGAAAGACACTGACTGGGGTTGGGTTTGTACACAATGCCCCACCCATGCACATCTATTCAGCACACACTGAGCAGGATATGCTACCAGGTCTGAAAGGCAGTGGTGCGCAGCGAGACTCAACACACTTTGAGGCCAAGAGATTTATTAGAGCAGCGGCTACAGAAAGAGGGAAGAGGGTCTGTAACCGCCTGGTAAGGGAGGGAGAGTGAGAGGGTGACAGCGAGAGAAGTCTGTATTTATCGGTTAGGGAGGGGGTGGGCAGTGCTGTATTAGGGTCTTTATTGGAGGGAGCTATGAAGTAGTATTCCTATAGGGAGATAATATTTGTGTATAGGTTTAAGTTTCGCATACGTGGGAAGAGCAGGAGCTTAGGGACTTTGTTGTCTTTGTTTGGTTCCATATAGTGTTTTAGCGCCATCTTGGGAGACTCCCTTCTGACTGTTCCCTGTGCCTTTCATTCCCACCTTTTCTGT
>NW_007203163.1:0-427 GCF_000164805.1 Carlito syrichta | reverse complement strand
ATCAGGGAGATGCAAATCAAAACCACACTGATATACCACCTAACTCCAGTCAGAATGGCAGTTATCAATAACTCAAGAAACAACAGTTACTGGAGAGGGTGTGGTGAAAGGGAACATTTCTACACTGTTGGTGGGAGTGTAAACTAGTGCAACCTCTGTGGAAAGCAGTGTGGTGATTCCTAAAAGTTCTATATATCAACCTCCCATATGACCCTGCAATCCCCCTACTGGGAATATACCCTGAAGAACTGAAATCATTCTATCAAAAAGATAGCTGCACACAGATTTTTATCGCAGCATTGTTCACATTAGCAAGAACCTGGAACCAACCATGCTGTCCATCAAAAGAGGACTGGATTAAAAAAATGTACATATACACGATGGAATACTACGCAGCCATCAAAAAGAACAAAATCATGAATTTTGC
>NW_007203162.1:0-462 GCF_000164805.1 Carlito syrichta | reverse complement strand
GTTTTTTCTTGGTCAGTCTAGCTAGGGGACCATCAATCTTGTTTGTCCTTTCAAAGAACCAGCTTTTTGTTTCATTGATTTTTTTGTATTATCTTTGTGTCTTCTATGTCCTGGATTTTGGATTTTATTTTGGTGATCTGGATTCTTCTGCTGAAATAAGGATTTCTGTGGTCTTGCTTTTCCAGCTTCTTTAGGTGACTTGTTAGGTTGTGAATTTCTGTTCCTTCCATTTTCCTCATGTGTGCTTCTAGGGATATAAATTCCCCTTTTACTACAGCTTTCAGGGCATCCCAGAGATTTTGGTAAGATGTTTCTTCATTTTCATTTGTTTCCAGGTATCTTTTGATCCCTGTTTTGATTTCGTCATTGACCCAGGAGTTGTTTAGCATCATGCTGTTTAGTGTCCATGTCCTTGTGGGTTTTGGGGGGACTTTGTTGGTGTCAATGTTTATTTTAATTCCA
>NW_007203161.1:0-847 GCF_000164805.1 Carlito syrichta | reverse complement strand
TTGATCCCTGTTTTGATTTCGTCATTGACCCAGGAGTTGTTTAACATCATGCTGTTTAGTTTCCATGTCTTTGTGGGTTTTGGGGGGACTTTGCTGGTGTCAATGTTTATTTTTATTCCACTGTGGTCTGAGAAGTTGTTTGGTAGAATTTCAGTCCTTTTAAATTTGCTTATGCTTGATTTATGACCGAGTATGTGGTCAATCTTAGAATATGTTCCATGTGGTGATGAGTAGAATGTGTATTCCGTGGTCTTTGGATTGAGTGTTCTGTATCAATTAAGTCCATTTGGTCCAAAGTCACATTGAGGTTCCGGATCTCCTTGCTGATTTTTTGTCCTGATGATCTGTCTAGGTTTGTGAGTGGGGTATTAAAGTCCCCAGTTATGATAGTGGTAGAGTCAATATCTTTCTTTAGTTTTCCAAGAAGTTGCTTTATGAAAGTTGGTGCACCTATGTTGGGTGTATATATGTTTAGGATAGATATTTCTTGTTGATGGATTGAGCCTTTTATCATTATGTAGTGGCCTTCTGTATCTTTTTGATTTTTAATAGCTTGAAGGGTATTTTGTCTGAAATTCATATCGCTACTCCTCCTTTCTTTTGTATTCCGTTCACCTGAACGTTTGTTTCCCATCCTCTTACTTTGAGTCTGTGGGTGTCCTTTCTAGTGAGGTGAGTCTCTTGAGGCAATAGATTGTTGCCTGATGATATTTAATCCATTTTGCCATTCTATGTCTTTTCAGTGGTGCATTTAGTCCATTTACATTAGGCTAATAATTGAAATGCAAGAGTTGATCCCTGTCATAAGGTTCTTACAGAGTTGATCCTGTTTATTTTGTTGTCTTTC
>NW_007203160.1:0-779 GCF_000164805.1 Carlito syrichta | reverse complement strand
GTTGTCTGTTTAGGAGTATGCTGGTTGTGGGTTTCTCATAGATGGCTTTTACTATTTTGAGGTATGTTCCCCGTATGCCTAGATGTTTGAAGGTTTTTATCAAGAGGGGGTGCTGGATTTTATCCAAAGCTTTTTCTGCATCTAATGATATAATCATGTGGTTTTTGCTTTGACATCTGTTGATGTATTTAATTACATTTGTGGTTTTATGAATGTTGAACCAGCCTTGCATCCCAGGAATGAAACCTGCTTGGTCATGACGGATGATTTTTGAGATGTGTTGTTGAATCCGGTTCGCTAGGATCTTGTTGAGAATTTTAGCGTCTATGTTCATCAAAGATATTGGTAGTTCTCTTTCTTTGTTGGATCTTTACCTGGCTTGGGTATCAATGTGATGTTGGCTTCGTAAAATGATTTAGGGAGAGTTCCATCTTTTTCAATCACCTGGAATACCTTCAATAGGATTGGTATCAGCTCCTCCGTAAATGTCTTGTAGAATTCTGCTGGAAAGCCATCTGGATCAGGGCTTTTTTTTGTAGGTAGCTTTCTTATTACATAGTCGATTTCCTTGATTGTTATTGGTCTATTTAGGGTCTCAATTTCTTCTAGTTCCAACCTAGGAAGGTTGTGTGATGTCAGAAAGTCCTCCATTTCCTTAAGATTTTCAAGTTGGTTTCCATACAAGTGTACGTAGTAGTCTCTAATGATCTTTTGTATTTCTTCAGGGTCAGATGTGACTTCATCTTTTGTGTTTCTGATTGTGCTTATTTGGGTTTTTG
>NW_007203159.1:0-1368 GCF_000164805.1 Carlito syrichta | reverse complement strand
AAGATTTTCAAGTTGGTTTCCATACAAAGTGTACGTAGTAGTCTCTAATGATCTTTTGTATTTCTTCAGGGTCAGATGTGACTTCATCTTTTGTGTTTCTGATTGTGCTTATTTGATTTTTTCTCAATTTTTCTTGGTCAGTCTAGCTAGGGGAACATCGATCTTGTTTATCCTTTTGAGGAACCACCTTTTGGTTTCATTGATTTTTTTGTATTATCTTTTTGTCTTCTATGTCCTGGATTTGGGCTTTTATTTTGGTGATCTGAATTCTTCTGCTGAAATTAGGGTTTTTGTGGTCTTGCTTTTCCAGCTTCTTTAGGTGGCTTGTTAGGTTGTTAATTTGTGTTCCTTCCGTTTTTTTCATGTGTGTTTGTAGGGATATAAATTCCCCTCTTACTACAGCTTTCAAGGCTTCCCAGACATTTTGGTAAGATGTTTCTTCATTTTCATTTGTTTCCAGGTATCTTTTGATTGCTGTTTTGATTTTGTCGTTGACCCAGGAGTTGTTTAGCATCATGCTGTTTAGTGTCCATGTCTTTGTGGGTTTTGGGGGGACTTTGTTGGTGTCAATGTTTATTTTTCTTCCATGTGGTCTGAGAAGGTATATGGTAGAATTTCAGTCCTTTTAAATTTGCTTATGCTTGATTTATGGCCAATTACGTGGTCGATCTTAGAATACATTCCATGTGGTGATGAGTAGAATGTATATTCTGTGGTCTTTGGATGGAGTGTTCTGCAGGTATCAATTAAGTCCATTTGGTCCAAAGTCACATTGAGGTTCTGGATCTCCTTGCTGTTTTTTTGACCTGATGATCTCTCTAGGGTTGTGAGTGGGGTATTAAAGTGCTCAGTTATGATGGTGTTAGAGTCAATATCTTTCTTTAGTTTTCCTAGAAGTTGCTTTATGAAAGCTGGCGCACTTATGTTGGGTGCATATATGTTGAGGGTAGATATTTCTTGTTGATGGATTGAGCCTTTTATCATTATATAGTGGCCTTCTGTATCTTTTTTGATTTTTAATAGCTTGAAGGGTATTTTGTCTGAAATTAAGATTGCTACTCCTCCTTTCTTTTGTATTCTGTTCACCTGAAAGTTTGTTTCCCATCCTCTTACTTTGAGTCTGTGGGTGTCCTTTCTAGTGAGGTGAGTCTCTTGAAGGCAATAGATTGTTGCCTGGTGATATTTTATCCATTTTGCCATTCTATGTCTTTTCAGTGGTGCATTTAATCCATTCTCACTTAGGCTAATAATTGAAATGCAAGAGTTGATCCCTGTCATAAGGTTCTTACAGAGTTGTTTCTATTTGTTTGTTGTCTTTCTTTTGGTTCTGGAGTTGGCTCATGTGTGTTTTTAATCTTTTGCCTGTAC
>NW_007203158.1:0-428 GCF_000164805.1 Carlito syrichta | reverse complement strand
CTTTCATAAAGCAACTTCTAGGAAAACTAAAGAAAGATATTGACTCTAACACCATCATAACTGGGACTTTAATTCCTCATTCACAACCCTAGACAGATCATCAGGATGAAAAATCAGCAAGGAGATCCAGAACCTCAATGTGATTCTGGACCAAATGGACTTAATTGATACCTATGGAACACTCCATCCAAAGACCACAGAATACACATTCTACTCATCACTGCAGGGAACGTACTCTAAGATTGACCACATAATTGTCCATAAATCAAGCATAAGCAAATTTAAAAGGACCGAAATTCTGCCATGCACCTTCTCAGACCACAGTGGAATAAAAATAAACAATAACACCAAAAAGGTCCACCCAAAACCACAAAGACATGGACACTAAACAGCATGATGCTAAACAACTCCTGGGTCAATGATGAAAT
>NW_007203157.1:30305-40502 GCF_000164805.1 Carlito syrichta | reverse complement strand
GGGATGGGGAACACCTCTTATCAACAGGGTGCCTGAATGAAACGTAATTGTACACCTAACCCTTAACTGTACCCCACAAAACCATAATAAAAACTATTGATTAAAAAAAAAAAAGAAAACAATTCCACACACAATAGCAACAAAAAACAAAATATACTTAGAAATAATTTTAACCAAAGACATGAAAGACTTGTACCTGGAAATTATAAAACTGATAAAAAAAATTAAAGAGGACACAGCTAAATGGAAGGGTATCCGGTGTTTATTGCCTGGAAGAATATTGTTAAAATATCCTTGCTACTCAAAGTGATACGGATTCAACACAATCTCTGTTGAAATCCCTATGACATTCTTTACAGAAGTAGATAAAATAATCCTAAAATTCACATGGAATTACAAAAGACCTTGAAAAACCAAAACAATCTTGAGTAAGAAGAACAAAGCTGGAGACATCAAACTTTCTGACTTAAAATTATATTACAAGCCGGGCTTGGTGGTTCAATCTGTAATCCCGCACCTTTGGGAGGCTGAGGTGAGTGGGTTGCCTGAGCCTGCGGGTTCGAGACCCGCCTGGGCAGGCGAGACCTCATCTCTACAATAAAATCAAAAAATTAGCCGGGCGTGGTAGCGCACGCCTGTAGTTCCAGATACTTGGAAGGCTGAGGCGGAAGGATCGCCAGAGCCCAGCAGGTCGAGGCTGGAGTGGCCGGGAGCAGCCACTGCACTCCTGTCTGGGCGACAGAGTGAGACTCCAACTCAAAAAAAAAATTATATTACAAAGCTATAATAATCAAAACAGTATGTTACTGGCATGAACACAGACATACAAACCAGTAAAACAGAATAGTGAGTCTAGAAATAAGCCCACACATACATGATCAACTAATCTTCCACAAGGGCACCAAGAATACACACTGGGGAAAAGATAGTCTCTTCAAAAAATATATTGAAAAAATTGGATATTCACATGAAAAAGAATGAATTGGGAGAAAATATTTGCAAAGTATATATTTGAAAAAGGTTTAATATCCATGTATAAGGAACTCATACAACTCAATAGCAATTCAGTGACCAGCCCCATTATCAGTGCCCCTGAGGACCAAGTCACTCAATTGACCAATGTATGCAGTATTTGAGAAAGTTCTATGTTGGACTTTTAATATCCACTCTACAGAGGCCAGGATGGGTGGGGGAGAGGATCAGAGTGTGTTACCCAGCGTCATCCCTTAGAGGAAGAACTTATGGGGTCTTGGCTTCCTGACTTGGGAGCACCTGCCTTTCTTCATGTCCTCTCACACACTGTTTTAACACAACTACAGCCTTTATTTGAATCTCATCAGTTTTTCCACCAATGTGCTTTTTCTGTTCCAGGATCCTATACTACCTTAGTTGTCCTTTCCCCTTATTCTTTCCCATTCTGAGATCATTCCTGGGCCCTTTCCTGCTGACACTGTTCAAGAGGACAGATTGGTTGCATATCCTGTAGTATGTTCCCTAGTCTTGGTTTGTCTGCTGTTTTTCTCATGAACATGGGTTTCGGGGTGAAAGATGGCAGAGGAAAATGTCTTTTCCATCACATGATGTCAGTTGTACCCATGACCATCCCGGGTGACGTTAACTAAGGTAGTGTCTGCCAAGTATTCATTTTCCCATCCCCACTCCATTCCTTGAAAGTGAGCCACTAAATCCAGTCCACACTCAAAGCAGGGAATTAAGCTCCATCCTTGGAAAGGGTAATATCTACACATTACATGAAATTCTTCCATCTGGAACTTTTCCAATACTGAGTTACCTCCATTCCCAGCTCTGATTTAATGCATTAGGTGAGTCCTGGGCCTGGGAGTTTTTAAGTCTCCTTCAGTGAGCCTTGGAGGTTGAGACATTGCTTTGCAAGTCCTTGAAGTTCCTGAGGCAGCTATGCTCTGGAATTCTCCCAGGAAGAGGGCCAGGGTATCATGCATGGTTTTGGCTAAAGGACTCTTAGCCCAAGTGATTCCTTTAGAAGAAACAAAAAATTTAGATTAAAACATACACTCAAACACAGTCCTGGGTGACAGAAGGCCACCTGTTTCTTCCTGCTTTTTGGATGAGGAGGATGACAGCTGCTTGTTTCTTTCTGATTTAAAATGTTGCCGAAGCCCTTAGAAGGAGTAGAGTTGACTCACTGAGACTACGGGCTGGTGGGTTTGGTCTCCCTTCTTTCCTCTCTTGCCCCTTTCTCCTTGTCCTCATCATAGTGTATGTAACTCAAGACCTTTGTCTTCAATTACTGTGTCATTCTGCCCAATGCCAGAGATATCCTGAGTTTTCTACTTCAAAAGTAAAGTGTACTTGTCCCTTTTTATAACATTCTATGCTTCTCAGTGTTATTTTTTAAAGTGTTACTTTGAAATTGAGAATAATTCTTTAGCACAGATAAATGTCATTATGGAGAGAAAGCATTCTGCTGTCCAGAATTTTACCTGATGCTGTCCCAAAATCAGAGATCACTCCTTGTTCCCCTAAAGACAGCTACTACCTGTGTTTGGAAGTCCCAGATGCTCCAAAGAATAGCCACAATAATGCTATTATCAAGCACTTAGCAAGCTTTGGATAGGTCCAGATGCTCAAAAATAAAAGCAAGCCCCACAGTTCCTATCTCCAGAGAAACTCTGCAGGAAAGTCCTGTCCCCAGAACTTAGACCTTTGCATTCACATCTGCAAATTTGTTCCTTCCTCCACAGGGTGGGTTGAAATTTCAATGTTCTAAAATTTCTTCTAATAAGCCCTCCCCATTCTTCAAGCATTCATATTAGACTGGCCATCAATGACCTCTGCCCAGGTGAAGGTAGCTGCTCTACAGGGTCCTGTGCTTCCTCCACCTGTCACCCATTCCCCTAGTTGACACTTCCCCATACATAACGAGTCTCCAGTCTGCCAGAAGCACAAGGTCTCCTGCTCACATGGAGCAGACACAGGAGGGCCCAGCTACAGAAATCCAGCTTGCATTGGCTGGAAGGCAGACATGTGCATACTTAGCAGGGGGCTTGAGGGGCAAGCTTTTCCTGAAGAGGCCTCGTGCTGGGAGAAAGCCTTCTCCTCCAGGGTGCCACTGCATTATGCAGGGTCTCCACTGGGGAGGAAACTTGTTATTTCTTTTTTTGTCCTCACACAAAGAATGAATCATTGATCAAAACATGCTTCTCTTCTGCCGATGTCTGTAGGTGCAATTTTCAACTTCACTTAATGTTTCCCTCTGCCTTTATTTGGATCCAGCCTAATGCCATGAGGCAAGAGAGGGTCTACAGGGAACTTTAACAATAGTTCCACTTTGGTGATCTCAGCTCTGGCTGGCCCTGTGAGAAGGGCAGAGGTGAGGGCACCAGGGCACCTGAGCATTCTGTCTCTGTTATTCAGGAGTTTTGTATGCATAAAGTGATTGGATAAAAACCCCAAGATATAAGACTCAGAATGCCTGTTTGTGGCTCCTTCTGGAGAAAATGAAACAGCCATCATAAATGAGGTCTGAACATTTAGGAAAGCATTTTCCAGAGCGCATTGTCTCAATTGTGATGATGTTTTTCCAAAGAGAGGAATTTGGGGACTCAATGTAGTTTAACAACTGTATGGTTAAATCAATTTACAGGGGTTGAAGTTTCACAGGATTTGTCTGAACCTCTTGGATGTTAATGAAAAATGTGAATATCGAGGAAGGGATACGTCATTCAACTCTCTTCACATTCACTTGGCCCCTGGTTCCCTTCATGGTAGGACATCTTTGCCTATTAGAAGTGAAAACACTCAGGAAACAGAATTAATTCATGGGACTAATAATTAAGTCAGAGCTTCGGACTCAAGCTTTCTTGCCCCCAAAGCAAAACTTGGAATGGTGGACACTGGGAATGCATTAGAGGAAGACCTCATCAAAGACAGGAGTGAGACCCAGGAAATCGGACTGGAAGCATGGCCAGAAGGTAAAGAGGAAGGAGACAAAGATGCCAGAGAGTTAAGAGTCAAAAGAACCAAAAAGAAGCCAAGGGTACGAACAAGGGTGGAACAAAAGAGAAGATTTCCTTAGAGTCAGGTCTGAACACAGTCTGAGGACAAGTGGCCATGGACAAGCAGCATGTGGCAATCAGTCCAGGTGAGAGGATGAGGTTGACAGTACTCTAGGCTTCTCTAGTATTGTCATTGTAAATTTCTAGGTACACTTTCTGCCACTGGTGAGTGATTTCAATTATAAAGCAAACATTAACACTCTAGGGACCAACTCCAGAGGGACCAATGGAACCCTCAGTGTACTTCTGAACTTCCCTGGACCTGAGCTCTCACCTGTCCATTAGGCACAGATGCCAGCACCTGCAATGCACCCAAGTCATGTATGAAGAGAGTGTTCTGTGAATGGGCTCTGTAGCTCTCTGTCTTCTTCTTGCCCAGATCTTGAGACATAGGGTGGTGGAGTCAGACAGGTGATCTTGTCCACCCGTATTCACTCTCTGAATGATCTCAGGAAGCCCTGTCACCCTCACCTAATTCCCTCTGATCCTCCCCTCCTGTGCCTCCAATCATCATCTCTTGTAGGATCGAACTCAGTTATTCTACCACCTCCTCTCTCTCTCCTTGTATGCCCAATCAACAACTCACAACATCATGTATCAGTCCATGTTCTTCAGAGAAACAGAACCAATAGGAAATATAGGTGACATAGATATAGATATATAAAAAGATTTATGATAATGAATTGGATTAAGAAATTATAGAGGTTGAGAATTCCCAAGATCAGCAGTTGCCAAGCTGGAAAACCAGGAGAGCCCTTGGTGCTGTACAAGTCTAAGTCCAAGCCCAGAAGCAGGAGAAGACAATGAGAAAACAGGCAGAGAGGATGAATTCAGGCCCTGAACAGACTGGCTAAAGCCCACTCACACTGAAAGGCCCTCTGCTTTACTCAGTCCACCAATTCGCAGGCTAATCTTACTCAGGAATCCCCACAAATACATTCCCAGAATACTGTCTGACCAACTATCTGGGTAACCCATGATTCAGTTCAGTGAACACTTGAAATTCACCATAGCATTCTGTACCTAAACAGATTTTTTAGTTGTCTATTGTCCAGTCCCAAATTTCCACCTCCCTCTAAAGTTCCTATGTTATTAAATAATTTATCATTCACTGGGTCCCCAAGCACAAATATTAGGAGTCATTCTCAGTCTTGCTTGTTCTCTCACATGATATCCCATACCTGCAAGTCATATTTTCTGTGTCTGCAAACATAGACATGGATGGAGGCTGCTCTCTATCTAACAGGACAAGCACAGCAGGACAGGACAGAGGGACTGGGGGACAGGCAGGGTGTGGCCTGCTCCTGAAGGCTGGTTTGGTTGTCTGTCTCACTCTGGCTGCTTCCTGCTTCTCTGGCTGCTAGGTCTGGCCTGGAGCTGAAGCTCATTAAACTTTCAAGCCTACTGGTCTACCTAGGGCCGTGTCTTTTCTATTTTTAATGTCTTCGGCCTATCAAACCTGCATAAGCCAGCATGCCCACGGTTAGAGGTCTCTGTCCTCTAGCAATTTGTAACATTTTCCTGTTAATTTCACAGCGATAGATGGAGAATAGACAGCAATTGGTTAAAATAAATGAACTTTCAAATTACATGACTCTATATGTTAGGAGAGGAGAGGCAGACTCAGAAAGGACTTTGTCAAGAGAGCTTCACCGACAGATTTCCTGCTAGGGGTTAAAGACAGAGTGAGATCTCTTACAAAGAGGGCTTTAATCCAGGCTTCCAAGGGACCAGGCAGCATCCTCTTCCCAGATCCCTTCCTGGTGCTGGCACAAGCTGGGGACTCTAATTAGAGGAGTCATCTTTGCTCACTGAACTTGACGTCTGATTGTGTGAGTGCAGATGTCCAGTTTGCCTGGGCCTTTCCAGAATACCTTAACCTCCTGATGGAGATGCTTGCCCCTGAAGGCCATGAGGAAGAATCCCCAAGGGTGATGGGGATGAAGTAGTGACCATAAGACCATAAGGTTCTGCAGCTTTCTACCTGCTGAGCTCCTCTTTGTCTAGAAATCCCCAAACCTAATGTGGAATCAGGTACATAGGCCAAGATCTCCCAGGCACATCCCTGGCAAGAAGGCAAAGCATTCAAGGAACCTGGAGAAGCAAAGTAATTAATCCAATAATAAAACACTGGAGTCATCAAAATCCCCTGGACTTGCTTCTAATGAGTAACTTGTAGCTTCATGGCATGAACTGTATTTGCAACATGTGGACGTGGTTGGCTTTCCAAGACTGGAAGTCTATGCTCTCCCAAGATCACCCACTAAGGACTGTTTCTGGGTCCCTGCTGGACACTCTACACCTGCTGTGGAGCAGAGGAGAGAATATGCATACACACTGTCGTGGCAAGACTTGTGTGCTGTGTTTACATGAACATGTTTCAACACTTGTTAGTCATTCAGAGCCTGGAAGAATGAACTAGCTACAGAGATAAGCAGGACTCTATGATGAACAAGGGGATTCAACATGGTGGGTACATGGGGCTGGCATCCTGGGATAAGGAGACGGCTGCACAGACATTGAGCTTTCTAGAAAGAGGAACAGACTGTAGTGGATAAGGAGCCAGATCAGAGGGTATTTGGGGAGAGAGAAGGATGGCCTTAGGGAGGCTCAGGGGGATGAACTAAGAGACAGGAATTGAGAGTGTTTCTGAAGGAGAGGCTAATGTGGTAAGATAGTACTGGAAACAGAACAAAGATGAGTCTGATTGGATGCAGGGTGATAGGGTTCTCTTGAGAAACAGAACCAATGGGAGATATACAGAGAATGAGATTCACTATAAGGTCACACTGGGAAGTATCTGAAGACTGGAATTTGAGGGATTTATAGAGAAGCTCTTCACTTCTTGAATAGAAACAACGGTGTTTTCTTGAGGTGGTCCCTGAGTTGGCATCCTTGTAAGGCACAAGTCACCTTCCAGAACCTCCCAGGACCATGAAGAGCAAGACAGGGCAGCAAAATCACTTCCAGGCTGACCAGAAATGGGTCCTCTGGGGCCACACAACTTGGCGCTGTCTGAAGCAGTGAACCTTGCTCTGAGTTCCAATGCTCCTTTGGAGACTCATCAGAGAATATGTAGTTGAAAGGAAGGAAGTTCTAAAGACACTAGTGACCCTTTATCTAGAACGTGGCCTCTGGAATTCAGCCCAGCTTGTTCCCAAAGGACATCCTCTGGGGCACTCACACCCCCATCCAGGATCTGCATTCTTGGGCTGTCATCACTCTGGATCTTGGGATCATCAACTTGACTATGAACTACAGATCAGTGCCTGGGAGTCCCCTCTTTTCTCCTCTTTCCCTCTCCCCAGACACCTCCTGGGACACCAACCACTCACGTCCCACCTCAACCTCATGGGGTCCATATATTCATGTCTACACCATCCCTTACTTGTAGTATGAGCTGTGGACTAATAATGACTGAAGTCCCAGCTTCCTCCAGGGACGGTGAAATTTCAAGAAGGAATTTCTCCAGCACGTTAAAGGGCAACACAAGAGTGGACCCTGCATTTCTACCAGAGGACTGAGAGTCAGCTTAGCTGACTCAAGGAGAAGACAGCTGCATGGGGTCCAAAGGCCCCCACAGTTCCTGCAGGAAGGCCCTTCTGGAACATTGCTGACACTAAGCAGTGAGGGAATCAGAAGTTTCTTCCAAGACAAATTAATTGTCCAATGAGAGTTGCCAACAGAATTTGCCATCACGGCTGTGCAGCAGACCCTGCAATCGGGAGCCCTTTGAAGTGAGGTGCACGTCAGCTGGAGGAGGCTCCCCTGGGTGTGTGAAATGCCGCTGGCTATTGATTCCAGTCCGGTATGGTGCTTTCATCTGAAGCACACAGCTGTGTGGCCACTTAGTGTGACATAAAAGAATCCCAGATGGGGCAAGGCAGGTCTTCTGAACTCACCACACAGATGAAATGAAGTCTTATTTCTCCACATGCAAAGCAAAAGAGCATCAGGAATTAATGCAAACCATACCTTTAAGTAAAGTCTTCTTTGACTTCCACATATTCTCAATGAGGAAGAGGAGGTAATGACAGGCACGCATCACATTTTGCAGCAAGGCAGCTTGGGCTACTATCTCAGCTGATGGTCACACCATCTGCCCGCAGCCTCTGTGCACACCCCCAAACCTCTGGGGGATGAGGGACTCTGCTGAGATCACAGAGCCCTGAGAGAAGTGCTTGGGAGGAGCTTGAGCCTTGAGAAAGGAACAGGGCTGCAAATCACAGCATGCAAATGATTGAACAGATGAATCCATCTGAGCAAATATTTGCATCCAACAAAACCTAAATCAAAATATCCTTTATGTGGTGTGTGTGTGTGTGTGTGTGTGTGTGTGTGTGTGTGTGTGTGTGTGTGTGTGTGTGTGTGTGTTCTTAATAGAGTAGTAACTGACCCTGGACTACTCTCAAATACCAGGAAGAGACCTCTCCCCCAAACACACATTTCTTTGTATCTGTTTGAGGATCTGTATTGTAGGTGGTCACACATGGCCTGTGCAAAGAATGCATGGTTGCAGGAAGGTTTGGAAGGTTGGAGAGAGGAGGAATTTTCAGTTGACCACTTTCTTCCTCCTGCAATGGCCACTGAGAAGATGCATGCCCCAGGATTTTTTCTTGCTATTTTCTTGACACCATCACACCTGGAAGGCATTGCATGAGCCCAGTTTTCCAAAGGTCCCTTCTCTATGCTTCAGCAACACTGGTCTTTTGGCTGTCCAGGCTTCCGGTAGGGGTTTCATGCAGTGGCTGACTTGGAGCCACAGAGCTGCATGCACAGGCCATGCCATACACATAGGACACAACATGCACATGCACCAGATCAGCCTTGCCTGCCACTGCAGTCTTCATAGCGTGTGATGGACATGGTTCTAGCACTGACCTGTGCTTCTGAGTGTGTTTATCTTCTACTTTTCTCTCACCTGGGCAGGGTGAGCCAGATTTGCTCCCTACAAGAAAGAACAGAGAAACTGCTAATCTATAGATGGCAAGATGATTCTTGACGGGTGCTTGCTGCACCAGGACTGATATTTGTTGCTTTGGTTTGGGTTAGGTTTTACCACAGGCACTGTCTTACACTGGCTACCATGAAATGAACTCTGAGTAGAAGGTTGGCCAGGAATCTCTCAGAAATTCACCTGTAAGAAGGAAGGAAACTGGAATTTTCTAGAGGGCAATGTTTATCCACAGTGTGAGGTCTCAGTTCATCCTAGGGCAGACCTGGAGTAGGTGCCTCAAATAGTATCCCAGTATCAGCCAGTTCATAGCTGAGGTTCCCCTAAGAGGGAAGAGCCTTGGTCTTGTAGTTCCCTGTGGCTGGGGAAATTCCTATGAGGAGTGCAGCTTGCATTCTCTGTAGCTGGTGAAAGGACACTTCAGCCACGAGAAAAGGGCCAGGTGAAGCACTCCAGTGTCCATCAGAGAGGGTCAGAGAAAAGAGGCCCACTGAGGAGTGGAAGACAAGTCTGAGAAGGATAGCATGGGGCCTTTCCATCACAGACTCCCTGCCTCTCCGTCACCTGTATAAAACCCCACCCATTCCAAGAACCAAGAACAGGACATTTGGGATCCAGAAGGATGGAAGTAACCCTCAATCCCCGACAGCAGGAATGAACACATGATGTATAAGTTTCCCCAGAGGCACCACCTTGGTGACCCCCCCAGAGGTACCACCTTGGTGACCCCAACCCTGCCAGGTATGGCGCTCCCCTGAGGCATGACCTCCCTTACACAGCACATTCTCAGCAAACCCCTTGTAAGTTTTTTTTAAATGTAAGCATTGACCACTTGTATACCTAATCCTAAACTGTAGCCCACATCTTTAAAACTGAAAAAAATTTTACTCTATGAAAAAGATATTTGCACGTGTATGTTTATCGCAGCATTGTTCAGAACAGCAAGAGTATGGAACCAACTGTGCTGCCCCTAAAAAGAGGACTGGATAAAAAATGTGGTACATATACACAATGGAATACTATGCAGTCATAAAAAAAAATAAAATCATGAATTTTGCAGCAACCTGGATGGAATTAGAGTTTTTAATACTTAGCGATCTCTCACAGAAACAAAGAGCTGAGTATCGCATGTTCTCACTCATAAGTGGATCTTGAACAACTATTGTATTACTATAAGAAAAGGATTGAAGCTGGCGGGAAAGTACG
>NW_007203157.1:27497-30285 GCF_000164805.1 Carlito syrichta | reverse complement strand
GGGAAAGTACGGGAGGGAGGCGGAGGGGCGGGGAGGTGGGATTGACAGTAGTCGATATCTGCCTGGGGAAGGGGGAGGGGCATACCTCATCGATAAGGGTACCTGCACAGTGAATATTTGTATACCTAGTCCTTAGTTGTACCCCACAATTTTAAATACAAATTAAAAGAGGAAAAAAATTTTTTAATAAAATAAATAAAAATGTAAGTATAACATGCAAACAGTAAATCAGTACACAGTTACAGACAACAAAAATGTACAGTTTGGAGGATTAGCATGATGGATAACCAGCCTCCACTTGAAATTGGAATCACACTGGCCAACTCCCATCCTCTCCAGTCCCTTCCTTACTGCCATCCCATTTTTGGACTTCTGAAACCAGGTAGGGCTGGTGTGACCATCTGGATGATCAAGACAGAGAATATCCCTGAAGTGTGGAAGGAAGATGGTATGGACCACAGAATGGCACTAGTCGCAAGCAATGGTAGCCAAGAGCCATGGGACCCAAGTGGGGTCTCACAGCACCTCTATCAACACTTGCTGTGTTGCTGAATCCTTCACATTTGCATTGGGTGGGCATGTCAACATTCTCAATTCACCAAGTTTTGGGGCAGCCAGGCAGCTTTCTTTTCCTGTACTCAGGCTGATCCTTTCTGCATACATGGATGACAAGGCTGTGAGCAGAGCCTCAAGAGATGAAGGATTGTCCCAATCCAGATGGATGCCAGTGACTCAGGGCATCAGCTCAGTGACTCGAGGATCCCAGCAAGAAACACAGAAATGACAAGTCAGTATGAACTCTGAGGACGTGCCCATGTCCTGCCAATCACCTTAGTCTCCTGGAGGACACCCAAGGAGCAGGGGTGAACATAAATGCCCACTAAGCCCTCAGGTAGGTTATAGAAAAAATCCTCCTTTACCAGGATCATTCCTCACCCACCACAAGTTGCAAACTTGAAAGAATGCAAGGCCTCCCATGTATTTATAATGATGGTTATTTTTCACATGGGACAGAGTTTCACTATGCTGCCCAGACTGGAGCACAGTGGCCATTTACAGGTGCAAACCCCCTACTGATAATGATTCTTTTTTCAATGTAGAAAACCCTTCCTTGCATATTGTGGTGATGGTGGCTTTACAGAAGAGGGCAGTGACCAGTGTCTATCATCCCCACATGAACCCTGGAAGGCTGTCCCATCCCTCCTACATACAGCCCAAGGAGTAATCCCCAGATGACTGAAGGGGGCTGGAAAGGGAGGGGCAGGTAGTGTGGTCTGAGAAGGAGGGGAAGGCCTGTGGGCTTGCTCTGCTCACTGTGGGGCTATTGGAGAGATTTGTCTGCTCCCCCTGGTTTAGTCTCACCTACAGGATGTGGTGGCCAAACTCTAGTTTCTCTACCCTCTCCTCAAAGTCCCTTGTGGCACTCCTGGAATCAAAGTATAAAAGATAAAACATGGCTGCTGTGATTGAGGCAAGGAGGGGCCCAGAGCCCTGTATGCAGCACCTCCACCCCCACCCTCCCAGCTTGGGCCTGATGTCACCAGCCCTGTACCTGAATGTCCACCCAGGCAGCCCTCTCTGCACTGGCATCCCCTGGGAATACCCACTGCCCTCCCCAGGCCACATCCCTCATGGGTCGTTGAGTCGAGGACTTTGAGGGAGTCCCATGATGTGGCTTTATGAGTGGTGGGGCTTCTTTGGGGTTTCACGTACTCAGAATAAAAGACATAAAGGAGACTAATAGTAGCTTTTGCTCATTTAAATCATTGACAGGGAGATGTGTATAAGAAAAGACAAAATGAAACAAATCAAATAAGACAGACAGCATTGCACATACAGGTGTGCACAGAGAACTCAGTTGCCACAGTGTGGACAGGCCTTGGGTACTTCTTCTGTTTCTTAGCTTCACACATTTGCCTTCCAAATGCTCCCACTACTCAGGAAGCTTACCTAATTGTACCTGTGGGCTCAGGACACCATCCCATGAAGGGGCCATAGCAGAGGGCCTCCTCCTGCCCTCCTTGCCACCCACGCAACACACTTGGCCCAACAGGATCAAGCGATGGGTTCTCACCCCAGGACAGCACAATGCTCATTGGGAGAGACAGGTAGGTCAGTACACCTCTGGGGAGGTGAGAAGTCAGGGGCTGAGGAAGGGCCCAGGAGCTCAGAGGGCGAGATCAACATCTTCCCCAGTGAAGGCGAGAACCCACGTCTTCCCAAGTGGGGCATGCACATGTGCAAAATAAACATGAGTTCTCCCAGCAATGGGGACCCAGACGTTGCAGAGAGAGACCTCCCTTCGCCCCCTGGGCAAGGCCCCAGAATTGGGAAAGAGCCCAGTTCAGGGCACAGCTGCAGATAATCTCTCAGGGAGGAGTGGCCCCTGTGACTGCCTCAGTGGAGAGGTCTGGGTCAATGCCTGGGTCAGGTTCAAGTTGCAGCAGGCCTCTGCCCTGGTGTGACAAGAGCCTGTGGCTGAAGGTGACTAGCGCATTCCCTGACCAAGGTGTGGCCCAGACTGCAGTGCTGCAGATGCAGTGGGGGCGCCTAGGGGCTGAAATCCGCTTGTTGTTTGTGATCAGCACTGAGCTGGGCCTCTCTGGTCATTGGCTGGGGGGAAACGGACCCCCCTCCAGGGTGTTTAGAAATCGGCCAGCCAAGAGGAGCCAGGAGCTCCATAGTCTGAATTCATAGACCTTCGACTGGGTCTTCTTTAATTTTTTTTTTTTTTTTGAGTTGGAGCCTCACTCTGTTGCCCAGACTGGAGTGCAGTGGCCGCTCCCGG
>NW_007203157.1:9980-27477 GCF_000164805.1 Carlito syrichta | reverse complement strand
TAATTTTTTGATTTGTTGTAGAGATGAGGTCTCACCAAGTTGCCCAGGCAGGTCTCGAACCCGCAGTCTCAGGCAATTCACTCACCTCAGCCTCCCAAGACACAGGATTATAGGTTGAGCCACCGAGACCGGCTGGGTCTTCTTTTATCTTCCTCTTTCCTGTGAAACAATTTGCCTTCTCTGGGCTTCTTTTTTGTCACCTGTAAAGGGAGGACAGAGTCTTTCTCCTGAGGTTGTTGTCTTGAGAATAAAACCAGAAAGCACGGAAAAACCTGTCCAGCACACAGGAGACCCACGCATGTTTATTTTAAGAATCATAACGCAGGGAGCACTTTGCCCCAACAGGGAGCAGCAAAAACTGCCACAGCTCAGCTCACATGAAGCCTGCAATTCTAATACCACACGGAGGAAAGACTGGTTTAGAACATGGAATGCTGGAATTAGAGATTCTGCACATCTGAGAGGTCTATTTCTGGAAGGAAACACAGTGAATGAAGAGTGACTTTTTGCAGATTGGATACCGTTTTCTCTCTCCTGGAGGACCATGGAGATGGACCAGAGAGGCTCGCTGGGGCTGTGGGGGCTGCAGGGTGGCTGCCTCATTAGGCACTATCTGTCCACTACGGGGTGTCTAGACGTGAGGGGAATGAGATCACCGAGTCCCTGACCCCACAGGGAGGGAGTCTCCCAGAGGCACAGAGCCCCTGAGGGAAGCTCATCACTCCTGCAGACAATTAAGAAAGAGTCAGGCTGGATGGAACACGCAATTAATTACCTACAGGTTTGGGAGATACAGAAGTCTGAAGGTTCAACTGGGAAAGATGAGACAATTCCATTGTGAAAAAGCAGAGGAATAAGTGTCCAGGACAGAGTGAGCCAGTGAGATGTGGAGCCGGGTGTGGGTGGCGTGACCAGGAGCAGAGCACAAAGAGGGCAAATGAGGTAGGCAGGCAGGGGCAGTTAGGAAGAGGAGGTGCTCATTACTTTCCTCAGGGCTCTTAGGAGCATAAGAAGAAACAAGTGAAGACACTTGGGTCTCTTGGATGTGCATATCAAGCAAGGAAGTACAGAAGGAGAGGCGAGAAGGATGGGGTGCCACCCAGGGAGAGGCACAACAAAGCCCTCAGTTTTGCATAACTCAGAGGGAGGCCCGTCAGCCCTCCGAGCTTCTTGCAGCCCCCTGGACCTCAGGCCAAGATTTGCAACAATGTACTCAAGCATGCTCTCCTTTTGGCTGGTCCATGTGTGCTGGGGGGAGATGGGGAGGGTTGTGATCTGAATGTCCATGTTCTCCCTGAAATTCGTAAGCTGAATATGAGATATTAAGAGGTGGGGACTTGAAAGGTGATTATGTCATGAGAGCTCAGTCCACACAAATAGGATTTGTGCCCTTATAAAGAGTCAAAAGAGAGCCTGTATATACCATCTGCCACAAGAGTAATCAGAAGGAGCCGTCCATGAGAAACTGGGCCTCACCGGACACCAAATCTGCCCTCACCTTGATCTTGGACTTCCAGCCTTCAGAATTGTGAGCAGTAAATTCCGGTTATTAATGAATTGCCCAGCCTAAGGTATGTATTACAGCAGCAGGAATGGACTAAGACAATGAGGATGGCACTGACACTCCCTCAGTGTATTTGCAAACATCTTGGGGAAATAAACATGCCCACAAGTCAAGTGTCCGGTCGACATCACAGAGCACTCCATGTGTGAGGCCTGATGCTATCCACAGCTAAGGTCATGAAGGTGCAGCCCAGTTAGTGCTGAACTAAAAGGGGCATTAAGGTGAGCGAGCTGTGCCTGGGGGACAGTGAGTGGTCCAGTGGGCAGGGAACACCCAGGAACAGAGGTTAAAACCAGGTGGTAGAGAACCCATATGATCAACTCTGGATCTGTATCTATCCAAGGGTGAGTGGCACCAGGAACTCAGAGTCACAGAGACACAGATGAAAGGAGATGACCTCTCACCAAAGCCCACTGTGCTGCTGCCTCAGAGGCCCAGGCTCAAGAGGGTTTCGCATCTCACAGGCTTGACTCAATGTTGGGTAGGGACAACCATGTCTGTGGTGAGCAGGGGTGCCATGTGAAAGGGGTGTGTGCCACAGAGCAGAGGAAAGGAACACTATCCATCTCAGACAAACAAGCACAGGATTCCCAAAAGCGGTGTCTAAGCATCAGAGACAAGGACCAGCCATCCATGAGTGGAGCCTGGAAGTGAAGCTAGGTCACCTACGCTGTGTGGACCTGGGCGGTGAGCAGGGCCCGAGGAATGACATCACAGCTGCAGGGGAGGCAGACTGTTGGAAGGTAGCCTGGGCCCAGGGACAGGTGGAGACCCCAAGCAGCCCAGGTCACCATGAGGGGCTGTACTGTGGTCTCAGGGGGGATCAAGGAAGCCGGGCTTGTCCAGTCCACCCCATCTCAGGGGTGGGGATGCGGTTAGGACCCAAGGTGAAACACCATGGTGATGCTAACCAGACTGAAAACTCAAGAGAGGTCAGCTTGAATGGAAGAAGGGCTGTGTGAGACAGCACTAAAGTAGAAATGTCCAAAGGAAAGTGGACAGCATCGGAGGAAACTGAGACCCAGCCGGATGAAGCTCCCAGCAAAAGTCCCAGGCTGGAGGGGGCAGAGCCGGAAGAGGGGAACCAGCAGAGTCAGCCCATCCACCTGACTGTGTTCCCTGGGATCTGCCAACACTCTATTTTAACTGTATCTGAAACGCCCTTAACCTTGCTGTGTGGGTTCATTGTATGGAAATCAGAAAACAGGGAAGTAAAGAAGAGAAAGGGGGAACCCTTCATCTTCCACTGCTCCACGAAAAGTGGAGGTGCACATTCCTCAGTGTGTGGAAACTGCTAGAGCCAGAGAGCACAGAATAGATCTGTGAACTCCCCACACTGCACCCCATTCCACCACACCCTGGGCTCTTCTTCCTTCCCCCCTTCTCAGTTCTGCTGCAAGGACTAAGCAGGGTCCCCAGCCTGGGTCACACCTTCTGTGTGTCGATCCCCTAAAAGGCCCCCATAGGAACTCTGGAGCCATAGGAAGCAGCATGGGGTAGAGCTGCAGGACCTCATGACCCAGCCACCCCTCCTGTGCCTGCTGGGGCATGGCCCTCCCCACTAGACCAGCCTCCCAAGTCCCCTGTCTGACAGCCCCTTGGAGAGCAAGGTCTTCCACAACCAGGATTCCGGCTGCTGGTGTCCCAGAGGCGTCTCTGAGTCCAGTCTCTGGAAGCACTCCCTCCTCCTCATTCCTAGTTGTGAGGGCAGCAAGACACAAGGTTGGGCTCCCGTTTTTTTGCCAGAGAGAGGCCTGAAGCTCCTGGCTGCCTCCCGATCAGTCAGTTCCCAATAAAGCAGTTTGCAACACAAAGAGGCCCCAGCCACATTTCTGGAAGCTTGGCCCCTCTGCTCCTCCTCAGCCAGGAGTCTCCAGCAGCTCCCAGCAAATGAATCTGACAGTGTAGGGGATCTGGCCGGCTTGGTGCAAGCTCCAGCGAACAGCCTTGGCCAGGCCGCAGATCTTGGCCAGCGCTGGCCAACAGTGCCCCCTGGTGGCCGCTTCCCCCTCTGCTGCCGCACAGCCGGCTCTGGGTGGAGCCTCGGGGTGGACAAGGTCGGTGGTTGTCCACCTTCCCTTGTCAGAGCTGCATGAGCAATAGAGGCTGGGTATGTAGCCACATGCCTGTGGGCCCGTTGTCAACCCATGACCAGTTCTACATCCTGCATCCTGTGCCTTGCCTGCTGGCTGCTCCCGGGCTACAGCAGTCTCTCTGAATCTCAACTAAGGATGGACCTGGGCCCAGAGAAGAAGGACCTGGGGTAGGCTTCCTGGAGGAGGTGACACCCAACTGAGGTTATGAGATGATGATGACACTAGCCAAGCAAAGGAGAGACAGAGGAGGCCATGGGCTGCCCCAGACGGGAATACAGGTCTGTCCATCTAGAGTAAAGCTCAACCTGAGCAGAAGCAGAAAGCAAAGAAGGGGAAGAAGGTCAAGTGGCAGGCCAGACAGAGGCAGGCGCAGGCTTTGAGTCAGTCCTCCTCATTACCACATGACTTAGAAAGTCATGTGACCGCTCTGGGACCCGATTTACCCCAGGATAGGATGCAGGCAATGATAGAACCTTCTTCGTAGCTCTGCTGCAAGGGCTAAGTGAATTACAACACAAAGTCCTTGGAAGAATGCCTGGCATACAGATGGTGCTCAATAAAGAATAATTCTTGGTACTGATGGATGTTTTCCCTAGTGTGGGGAGTACCCTGTAGTGGAGTTTAGCAGGCCACAATCACCTTCTTCTGCAGACTGGCCTGGTGCCACTGGGGACAGGTTTTGGGAGGTCACAGGTATTAAGGGACTGAATGGGGCTAAAAAGAAGGAAGAAGAACCTAAGTGCAGGAAGCACAGGAGGCTGGACCCTGTGTTTGGCTTTGGAGGTGGTGGTCAACAGGAAGGTCAGGATGAGAGAGCGGGTAAGGCAGGATGGCACAAATCACTCTTAAGGTTTAGATGGGGGGTACACCCTCCCCAGAGGCAGCCTTTACCTGAATCAAGGGATTTTTAGCTTTTTTTTTTTCTTTTTCAATTTCCTTATTGGGCATGAATGGGTGTACTTATGAAATCCAAATAAAGTCTGGAGTTCTGTTAATGGTAATGTGCTCATCTCTATGTGTTAGTTTTGACAAATGCATCACAGTGCGATGCAATAGAAGCATTAGGGGAAACTGAGTGAGGGGTGTGCATGGACTTTCTGTAGACTTTGGTAAATTTTCTGTAAATCTAAAATTGTTCCAAAATTAAATGTTCATTAAAAAAAATTACTCACTGCCGGGCTCAGTGGCTCAGCCTGCAATCCCACGCCTTTGGGAGGCTGAGGTGAGTGAATTGCCTGAGCCCGCGGGTTCGAGACCCGCCTGGGCAGCGAGACCTCATCTCTACAATAAATCAAAAAATCATCCAGGCGTGGTAGCACATGCCTGTAATTCCGGCTACTTAGAAGGCTGAGGCGGAAGGATCACCGGAGCCCAACAGGTCGAGGCTGCGGTGGCCGGGAGCAGCCACTGCACTCCAGTCTGGGCGACGGAGTGAGACTCCAACTCAAAAAAAAAAGAAAAGATTACTCACCACTGACGCGGCAGCCTTCAGTTCACCTGAGTGCACCTGTGCCTCCCTCTGGGGAAGCTGCTGGCTCCTGACAGCCCCGCACCCACAGCCTTGGGGTTCTGGTAGCTGTCTCTCTTTTTCTTTGTCACTGCCAAGTGGGCACCTCACCCCATTCTGCTGTTGCCACACCCCTCCCCACTTTCGTCTCTTCCTCTGCTCAGTGCCCTCGAGGCCCCTCATTATGCCTACTCCCAGTAGACTTCAACCCCTCAAGATGGTCTCCAGCCCCTGACATGGGTTCCAGGACTACTGTGAGGAGGTGACCCGTGACCTGGCCTGCGCCGCGCTGGGCCCTGGCTCATCCCTGCATCACTGCTCTCCCCGGCTTTGGCTCAGCGCAGAGTATTTAATAAATGTTTAATAGCAACAATAAAAGATCAACTTGGCACGACTGAAGATTTTTGTTCTGGGACTTGGGGCTGTGCTCTGGGTCAGAAATAAAATGCATCCTGGCAGAGCAGCAGAGAGGCTGGGGCCATTGGGGGCCATTTAGACACCCCCTTCTTTAGCTCAGAGAAGTGACTGGGAAGCAGAACGACCATCCCCTTCACCCCTCCTGGAAAAACTCTCACTGCACAGGGTAGCCAGGATCCTGGCTCAGACAGGCATTCCTAGCCTTGCGGGGAGAGCCAGCCCCTCCCTGACTGAGCACTGTGTCTCTCATCAGAAGTGGTAATCCTGTCACACAAGTAACAGTACCTGGTGAGAAGGGTTCAGTCCTGCGTTCTCTGGGCCACCAGGTTCAGCAGTTGACACCAGAGGGAGGAGACACTGGGAGGTCCAGCCAAGGTGCTGTGCCTTAACCCCCATGCAGTGTCTCATCTGTCTTCTGGTGAGCAGGGAGTTGTTTGGCCCTGTGAGCTTAGGATCCCAAGAGAGTGCAGGTCCTGAGGGCCCCATCAGAGTGGGTTGAGTTGGGAGTCCAGAGACTATTGTTGGAGATTACCAGGCAGTGGATGACATCAAAGGCTGTGGCCCAGAGGGTGAGCTCAGTGCCAGACTTGGGATTGTGTCTTGACATCTAGCCCCCAGGAACCCCAAGGAGGGAGGAAGGTGAAGAAACTGTGCTCCATCTGAGGTTGAGCCTGAAAACGGGAGAGGAAGGAGGCTTCTGTGAGACAGACTCTCCACTCACTCAATGACATGGGGAGGAAATCAAAGCCCAGAGGTGCCCATGAAACAGACTGACACAGACTGACAGCAGCTGCAGGAAGAAACCTGCACAGAAAACGACCTTCCCCCACACAACAAGCAGCCTATGATTCCTCAAGAGAGAGGTAAAGTCTGGGAAAGACTTTGTAGGGAGCAAAATGACTTTCAGAGTAAAATCAAAACAATGTGAAAAATAAAATAAAGTCCATGTTTAAAGGCTAAGGCGCATGATTGATGCCTGGTTGTGCAAACCTTGAGGCAGAGACCAGCAAAACACAACACAGAAGTCATGTGGAAAAGGATGAAATTGGGAGAGAAGTCTAGAAGATCAACCACACTAGTCATCTGGACTCCAAAAAGAAAATAAAAGGAAGAGAGGCCATGACTGAGTAAGTAATAGAAGACATTTATTTGAATCAAAGAAGGGTGAGGCTGCAGATGGCATCAGGGGAGAACTTGGGTATTGATCAGAAGGTAGGGAGGGACACAGCCCAGTGTTTTCCTTGGGGAATTCCTAAATAATAAGGCCACCAAAGAGTGCACACTTTTAGCTAGGACAAACAAAACACAGGCAAGGCAGAAAGAAAGGACAACAGAGAGAGTGAGAGAGAGAGAGAGAGTGAAGGGAAAGGAAGGGAAGAGAAGGGAAGGGAAAGAAAGGGAACCCACACATTCATTCCTTCTTAGGGGCTACACCAGAAGTCAGAGACCATGTTGCAACCCTCTGGGAGGGAGGGATCATGTCCAGTTATCCTAACTCCATTCCTGAAAGTCTCAAATCAGTATGAAAGTCATCATTTGCAGAAGTGCAAGTTTCCAAGAAGGTACCACCTGCATACTTCATCCAAAGAGAAATACCCAATAAAGGGCAAAAGGAAGCAACAAATAAATCCGATTTGAGACCTTAAGAAGGCGATCGATACTGGTTCCTTTCTACAGAGGCACAAAACAAAATTCATCTCTTGTATGTCCTTCCCAAAGCAAATTCTCAATCACATGCATATAGAAAATCCCCTTTCATAAAGGAAATAAAACAGTAATATGTTATATACATTGTGCTGTGCCTTGCTTTTTTCACTTAAAATTCAACAGAGATATTTCTATAGCAGTATATAAAAAGTTTTCTAGTTATGTTTTAACAGCTGCACAGAGTTCAGTAGCATGAAGCACCATAATTTATATAATCAGTTGCCTGTTGGTGGACATTCAGATTGTTTCTAGTAATTAACTTTTACTAATCATGCTGCAATGAACATTCTCATTCCTATATCATTTCTTATATATGAGTATATCTGTAAGTTAAATAAATACAAATGCAATTGATCACCAAAATGGAAATTCTAATAATGGTCTAGAAATAAAATATTTTAAACTATCTCAGCAAAATATAGAAGGTTGAGGGGACGAGAGAGGAAAGAGAAAAAAAAGTGGAAAGACCTCATTAGTGGAAGAAAAGGCACAGAGGCAAACACAAGCACATGAATGTCCCATGACACTGGTATGAGGGAAAAAGAATATCATAGAGAGGTAAAAGTTAGCATCGAGTTTCCAATTAATAGTAAAAAATAGTTAAGTTCTAAGGGAAGAAATTGCAGTAATGTTTTCAAGTAAAAATGTAACTATTGGGAAAAAATATAGTAGACAAGCAATAATTTGATCACTTGCAAAACCAAGTCAGTAAAATGAATAAACATAACAAATGCAGAAAATAATAGAATCAAATATGTTAGTTATCACACTAATGCGAGTAGACAGTCTTCCCCATTACAGAACATGACCCTCAATTTTGATTAAAAACAAAACCAAGCTATATGGAACACGAGAGAAACAGAAGCAAACAAAGCTTATAAAAAGTGTTGAAAACAAAGGAACGAAATGGGCTTAGCAAATAAAAAGAGAAAGTATCGGCAACAATAAAACACATCAATGGAGTTTGTTAATGAAAACACTTGGAAATTAGGAATAAAAGGAAAATAGGTAATACACAAAAGTTACTTAAAAGCTGTGTTGAATTTAAGCTTAAAACACTAAAGACATAAAAAGGGCTAGACATTACATAAAAATAAAAGGCAAATGACAAGAAGTTATGAATGCTACATTCTGCAGCGAAAGAGTGGTCGGCTGTGCCATGGTGACCAAAGAGGTAGCCCACATCTACAGGGCCTCGCTTGGGATCTGGCTTCACCACGAACACTCCCCAGAAGGTTGGGAGTCACTCATGGGTCCCTCCATAAAATCCCTTCATCTTTGTCCCTTTAACACTGCAAAGTACTTAGCACATGATAAATGTAGGCGATTCTTACAGCAAAAGCTCTTAGACATGCAAGGGGACTTTATAAAACTGCTATTGTAGGGAGACTTCCTTGTACCCATTTTATTATACCACTGATCTGGTACATGATGAAGATGACAATAAATAGAGAGACAGATAAATCTCATTAAACAGCCACTAAACCTGATCAAATAGATTTATGACAAACATCCTTCACACTAACACACTAAGTAGTTTGCACATTAACACTCTTTAAAAAGAAACAACTGGTCTCTTTTTTGTAGAAATTATTTTTAAGAATTGGTTATTTTTTGACTGCAAACAAAACCTTCTAAAACAACTAAAAATCAAAGTTGAAATTTTGCTGGTCATATTATCTGATCATAAAACAATAAAATTAGAAACAAAAATTGAAAAGATGACCGAAAATATTTTAAGTGCCTGAAAACAAGAAATTCATTTGTAGATAATCCTTGGATCAAAGCATTAATACAGAAAAAGCTTTGAAAAGAACAGCATTTTAGGTCCAAATGAATTGGAGTCAGGAAAAGCTCTATTAAAAGAAAATGTATTGCCTTAAAATGGCTTCATTACTTTAGAAGAAAAAAAAAAATAAAGGAATTTGGTACTCTGCTAAACATTAAGAAAATAACAAAATGAATTCAAAACATTAGAAGAAATAAATGTAATAAACATAAAAGCTAAAAATAATAAAATAGTAAACAATAAGTAGAAAGCATGGCTTAATCCAAATTTGGTTCTTTGAAGTTAAACCTTTGTAAGTTAATTATGGGGAGAGAGAAAGAAAAAGAAGGGAGACTGAGGAATGAGAATGGAGAAAAATCACATGTAAAGGAAAAGTTAAGATAATTATAAGATAACTATGTATCTAACTATAACAATATATTTGTGAATTTAGAAAAAAGATAACTTCTTAGAAATACTTTTTTAAAAATTTAACATAATGTATGCTAGAAGTGAAAAACTTGAATAGGTTAATGACCATAAAAATACTGGAAATTCGATTAAAGACCTACCATTGAAAAATATCACCAGGATTAGATGCATTAAACTGAACTTCATTTCTTCATCTACTAATGTTAAAACAAATTAATCTATGCCATTTAAAAATTCCAGAATGTATCAAGTATTTTTTTTATTTTATTTATTTATTATTATTTTTTTTTGAGTTGGAGTCTCACTCTGTCACTCAGACTGGAGTTCAGTGGCTGCTCCCGGTCACCGCAGCCTCGACCTGCTGAGCTCTAGTGATCCTTCCACCTCAGCCTCTCAAGTAGCTGGAACTACAGGTGTGCACTACCACGCCTGGCTAATTTTTGATTTATTGTAGAGATGAGGTCTCGCCAAGTTGCCCAGGAGGGTCTCGAACCCATGGGCTCAGGCAATCCACTCACCTCAGCCTCCCAAAGCGCTAGGATTACAGGCTGAGCCACCGAGCCCGGCTAAGTATTTTTTTAAAATAACTCTTCTCTGAATATCATGCAGTGAGTATAGCTTTAAAAACAAAATTGAAAAAAGACACAAAACTAAACTACCAATATTTATGAGTAGAATGTACAAGTTTTACTTACAATTAGTGTTAGTCAATGTATCAAAAAAAAATCCTAATACTATATTTGACCAAATAGGGTTCAAGGACACCTGCCATTTCCTACTCTCCAGATCTAATTAGCATGATGTAATCAAAAGAGAGACTCAGGATACTGTTCTGCAGGAAGACCAGATGATCAAAGTACCTTTGGAATCTACTGTGACAGATAGCAAGAGGGTTAACATAACCCCAAACAACTCAAATTGAAGATCTGCCATGTAAAGACAAACTGGTTTTGGCCCCCAATTTATAAAGATTTGGGGGAAAGCTTTTGACAAGTAGGACTATATCAAATACATAGTCAAGTAAGCATGCAGTGAGGACCCTGGAGAAGATGCTATGCGTGGTTGTAAAAACATGTACCAAGTGCCAGAGAAGGTGTCAGTCTGCTCCAATAAATATAGCTGACAGAAAAGCTCTTTTAATAGGGACTATTGTTTAGTCAAGTTTATGATTCAACCATGACCTATCTTTTGCAGAGGACAAAAGAGTAATTAAATAGATATGATAGAAATGAGCTTTCCTCCCTTTTTCAAAATTATGATGGTGGCTCTAAGGTCTGCAGTTCCTCCTGGGATTAGGCTTATTGTTGTTGCTATTATTGCAGTAGCAGTAGTAGTTTGGTAGTAGTAATGCTAGTATTTCCTAGTATGAGTATCTTGGTCAGAGGAGGAAATGGTTACAGGGCCTTCCAGTTGGTCTTTCCTATCATAAATATCTTTTTTCTGCAAGTCATGGAACCAATGGAACTATCTCTTCCAGTCATTCATTTGGGAATAATTAAGAAGTCTAGTTCATAGATTCACTGAACCACTTAGCTTAGGGGCATTGCACCAGTGCTGTTTCATGTCTGGATTACATCAGCACCACCGTAGCTGGCATTTCAAGACTATTCATTTTCATTTAAGCTCAGACTTTGTAACTAGCAGTCCTTGAAGAGAAAGACTAGTCTTGTTGTTGTTGCATGGATACCCTGGAAAGTGTATACAGAACCCTTTGGTAAGTCTTAGAAAAGTATTTACTATATATGTTTGTGAGGGACATTTAAAATCCTTCCTCAAGGAAAAGATCTCTCCTTTAATCAATTGGCTTTGGTTCTGGTAACTGATTTAAATGCATATTTTCAGTGAGGAATCATAATTTCCCATTATGGAGGATTTATCTGCCTGCTTCTGAGATCTCAGTTTGTATGTGTTATATAAATTGAGTAACAGACAGGCATCCCTAGGAAGGCCATGATTTATTAATAATTCCCAATGATAATTTGATTGCCATTCTGACTTTGCTACCGATGTTTGGGATGACATCATTTACTACTGACGATTAAGACTATGCTCACCTTTACTATACTATTTAACAATATCACCATTGTGACAATATTACAAAGCTCAGTTTTATGGCATTATCTTCTACTATCAACCAGAGGACAGCTTAAGGCTCTCAAAGATGTATCTGTCTTCTCATCTGAATACTCCTTATTGCCTCCATGAAGGTAGTTTCCTCTGAGTCTTCTAAGGTACTAAAAATTCAAGTCCTAGGTCCTCAGGGCCTGTGTATTAATACCATTTGGATGCTCACAATGTCGTGGTTCTTCACCCCTTTCTTGAATTAGATCAAAGATGGCTTATTCACCTTGTTTACTCAGTCACTGCCATACCCAAGATTCAAGATGCTGTTTCAGATTTTCTGTCCCCTTTTTGGATGCAGAAATATAGTAAAAGTGTTTGTGCCATCATTACAGCAACAAGAAGCCATATAATCCCCAAATCATAGTCTCTTGACCCATCAGAGAGCTGAGGTCTCAGAACAAGCAACTACTCTGAAATCTAAAGAAAGATAGATCCCTTGAAGGAATAGGATATGAGCACTTGCTTACCTAGAACAAATGCCAAAAACTATAGAAGTTGATAAGGATAATTCAGCTAAAATGTTTAAAAACTTGCTAAAGACTGACTGCTGGATCCAATTAGAGTATACAAGCACTAGAAGCAGAAGAAGAACGGGGTTTTACAACAACCCACAGAATCTTCTCCATGGATACCCTTACAGAGTCTTCTCCACGGACCCCACTGCATTCCTATAATTAGAGGCAAGGGTAGAAACCAGAGAAAGTCTACTTTATTATGCACTCTGGGAGAGAAACAGAAGCTACTGCAAGAAAGACACAAAACCTCACCAGGATTCTTATCTTTTATTTTCTCTAGCTTACAAAAGCCCCATCACCTCCAAGTAATGATTCATCATAGCTCAGGGCAGATAATTCTATGTCCTAAGAAAAGAACAGGAAAGCATCCTGGGCACAGATTGTTAGAGACCTCCTATTGCTGGGTGAGGGACATGATTGAGAGAGTCCACTGTTAAGACCTAAGGACTCTGTACCTGCCTGATACTGAGGCTAAATAATAAAAACAAAAATGCATCCCTGCCTATCACTTTCAGGTTGGTAACCACCAAATAACACCTGTATACTGCTGAATGAAAGGCAAGCATGGGAAGTGAGAACCTCCTTGAGAAGCAATATAAGGGAAAGCTGGCACTGAGGGTAAAACAAGAACTTTGAGAAAAGCTTCTACAGCAATACAGCTCCACTCTGAAGATATAGGATTGCTAGAGAAATTTGAAACCTATAATTTCTGTAGTGACAACAAAATTCAAACCCAACTCAACTCATGACTATTTCAACTCAAAAACTGCACTGAAACTCCAGCAGAATAAGAGGCAAACCATCTCTTATAACATTTACTTCATCTTCTTCTATACTACATGAAATTTCTGCCTTTTAATTTAAAAAGTTTAGACCACATGAAAAAGTGTGGGAATACAGACACACACAGTCAAAAAACAAATAAATAAACAGAATGGAGATGATCCAGAAGGTGGAACTATCAGGCATGAACTGTAAACAAATAGGGATTAATAAGGTAATGACTTTAGCAGGAAAAGTAAAAAAATGCATAAGCAAATTTTGATTTTAGAGATATAGATACGATTAAAAAATCTGCTGTAATCTATTGAAAATATATAACAGAAATAAATAATTCCTTTAACAATTTAATCACGAACTTCTGGCAAGATGGCAATGGGGCAATCTGGTCTGTGAAACACTCTGCAAAGGAGAACTGCAGTGGGTCTCTGGCTCTTGCCCCGGGGGCTGCGGACCCCAAAATCGCAGCCTGCTCTTCATACGGAGCTCGGCCATTGCCACCGCTGGGGCATCACAGAAGACTGGACAACCACTGCAGCGCAGACGCTGCCGCCACAGCTGCCACAGCTGCTGCAGATGCCACCGGTAGCACATCGTACCACCCAGGCTGGAGGCAATCCACGACTTCAGTCCTTGAAGTCCCTTCAGGGAAGATCTGCTGGGATCGCAGCCACCTCTCCTGCGACCAAGACGTGTTACCGGCCGTGAGTCTCCTGCCTGTGCCCTGAGGCAAGCATTCATCTCCAGTCTTGCCGGTTCCTGTCCGGCCCCACCCCCTCTGGGGCCGGCAGCTGAGATAGCACCACCTGCTGACGATTCAAGGTAACAACACCAAAACGGGAGAAACAAACTTGAACAGGACCTAGGCCAGAGTGGTGAACGGAGGGTGATCTGAACTGTCCTTCACAGCAGACCAGGGGCAACTGACCCTAACTGCAAACTAATTTACCTGCTTGAAAAGAAAGCTAGAAATCAGACCTGAAAGGACATTGGACTTAAACGAAAAGTCTCAGAGTGTACTTCATTGATTCTGTTAGTTTAATGACTTAATTCTATTCCTACTGTTTGTTCCTTTTTTCCCCCCTCTTCCTTTTCTTCTCTTTCCTTCTCTCTGTAGACCATATCTTTGTATAGAGGAACATCACAACAATGAGGTGGTTGGTTAACTTGTATGTTAGCATCAGTATATGTTTTTTTTTTTTTTTTTGTATGGGAGTTGGTTCATCAGTAGCTGTGGTCTACTGTTTTTATCTGTTTCAGTAAAGGTTTCTCTCTCCATTTGTTGGCACACGTTTGTTTCCCCCCTTACTTCTCTATCTTCCCACCCCCCTCTTCAAACCACTGTCTGCTCCATTCTCTTCCCCCTGCTGACAACCTACAGCCCCACTGCATGGGCAGATTCCAAGGCAGTGGGAAGTGGGTTCCAGATTATCCACACACCTGTCAGCGAATACCAGGACCTGCAGATAGATTTTGAATCACAGCTCCCCCCTTAAGTAAATCTCAAAACTGCAAAAAGGACCACCCCCAACCTACAGTGCAACTCCAGAATTGAACAAAGTAAGAGGGCATACATAAAGAATAGGAGATTGAACAAACAGAAGTAAAACCAATCCCTTTACCCCTGAGTAACAGAATTAAAGAAGACGGTGATGTGGAGGGAAGGAAAAAGTAGGGAGGGGGAGAAACCACACAAATGAAGAAAAACCAAAAGAAGAATATAGGTCTCACACAGACCCCTGGGAGATCAGACACTGAGAAAACAGATTCTGGAACACAAGCAATGAAGAGCCCCCAGAATGACTGGTCACATGCAACAAACCCAGACATCAAGACATTAATGGAGAGAATTTTAAAAGTTGAGGAGAGACAAGGGGAAAATAGGAAGGAGTTGATGTCAGAAATAACTGCAGGAAAGAATACTGTGATGGAAATGAATAGCAGACTAATAAGCATGGAAAGCAGAATCAACCAAGCAGAAGAAAGAATCTCAGAGCTCGAAGATCAAAACACAGAACTAACCCAAACTGTCAAAACCATAGAAAAGAAACTCAAAAAGACAGAACAAAACCTGCAAGAGATGAATGGTCACTTCAAGAGACCAAAACTAAGAGTAATTGGGCTTCCTGAGGCAGAGAGAGAAACAGAAGCCACACTGGAACAAACATTTTATGAAATCATTCAAGAAAACTTCCTTCATCTCATCAAGGATGAAAAATTCAAACACAAGAGATTCAGAGAACCCCTGCAAGACAACAAATGAGAAGACCAACTCCCAGACACATAATAATTCACCTAAACAAAGTAGCTATAAAAGAAAAAATCCTAAAGGCAGCAAGAGAAAAAGGCCAGACTACCTACCAGGGAAGATCAATTAGAATACAAGCAGATTTATCCACAGAAACCCTTCAGACTAGGAGAGCCTGGAGCCCTATCTTCAAAGTTCTAAAATATAAACAATTTCAACCAAAAATAACCTACCCAGTCAAACTAAGCTTCATTAGTGAGGGAGAATTGAAATCTTTCCCTGATATCCAATCTCTAAGAACCTATGCTGCCACCAGACCACCTCTACAAGAAACACTTAAGAAAGTACTGAACACAGAAGAAAAAGACAAAAGAACAACAACATTCTACACAAGAGTACAGGCAAAAGATTAAAAAGACACATGAGCCAACTCCAGAACCCCAAAAAAGACAACAAACAAACAGGAACAACTCTGTAAGAACCTTATGACAGGGATCAACTCTTGCAATTCAATTATTAGCCTAAGTGTGAATGAACTAAATGCACCACTGAAAAGACATAGAATGGCAAAATGGATAAAATATCATCAGGCAACAATCTATTGCCTTCAAGTGACTCACCTCACTAGAAAGGACACCCACAGACTCAAAGTAAGAGGATGGCAAACAAACTTTCAGGTGAATGGAATACAAAAGAAAGGAGGAGTAGCGATCTTAATTTCAGACAAAATACCCTTCAAGCTACTAAAAATCAAAAAAGATACAAAAGGCCACTACATAATGATAAAAGGCTCAATCCATCAACAAGAATTATCCATCCTAAACATATATGCACCCAACATAGGTGCACCAATTTTCATAAAGCAACTTCTAGGAAAACTAAAGAAAGATATTGACTCTAACACCATCATAACTGGGGACTTTAATACCCCACTCACAACACAGATCACAAAAATAAAAGCCCAAAACCAGGACATAAAAGACAAAAGATAATACAAAAAAAATCAATCGAAAAAAAAGCTGGTTCTTCGAAAGGATAAACAAGATCGATGTCCCCTAGCTAGACTGACCAAGAAAAAACAAGAAAAAAATCAAATAAGCACAATCAGAACACAAAAGATGAAGTCAAATCCGACCCTGAAGAAATACAAAAGATCATTAGAGACTACTACATACACTTGTATGGAAACAAACTTGAAAACCTTAAGGAAATGGAGGACTTTCTGACATCACACAACCTACCTACATTGGAACAAGAAGAAATTGAGACACTAAATAGACCAATAACAATCAAGGAAATCGACTACGTAATAAGAAAACTTCCTACAAAAAAAGCTCCGGTCCAGATGGCTTTTCAGCAGAATTCTGCAAGACATTTAAGGAGGAGCTGATACCAATCCTACTGAAGGTATTCCAGGCTATTGAAAAAGATGGAACTCTCCCCAATTCATTTTACGAAGCCAATATCACATTGATACCCAAGCCAGGCAAAGATCCAACAAAGAAAGAGAACTACAGGCCAATATCTTTGATGAACATAGGTGCTATCTCAACAAGATCCTAGCAAACCGAATCCAGCAATACATCTCAAAAATCATCCATCATGACCAAGTAGGCTTCATTCCTGGGATGCAAGGCTGATTTAACATTCATAAAATCATAAATGTAATTAAATACATCAACAGATGTCAAAACAAAAACCACATGATTATATCATTAGATGCAGAAAAAGCTTTTGATAAAATCCAGCACCCCTTCTTGATAAAAACCCTTGAGCATCTAGGCATACGGGGAACACACCTCAAAATAGTAAAAGCTATCTACGAGAAACCCACAGCTAGCATACTCCTAAATGGACAAAAATTGGAACCATTTCCCCTGAAAACTGGAACAAGACAAGGATGCCCACTCTCACCCCTCCTGTTCAACATAGTATTGGAAGTCCTGGCTGGAGCAATCAGAGAAGAGGAGGTGATCAAGGGTATTCAAATAGGAAAAGAGGAAGTCAAGTTATCTCTCTTTGCAGATGATATCATTGTGTACCTTGAAAACCCAAGAGTATTTGTCAAAAACCTCCTTACACTGATAAAGGCCTTTGGCAAAGTCTCAGGATACAAAATAAATGTATAAAAGACAATCGCATTTCCCTACACCAATAATAAACAAACAGAAACCCAAATAAAAAACACAATTCTATTCACAATAGCCACCAAAAAAATGAAATACCTTGACATCTTCCTAACCAGAGATGTGAAAGACCTTTACAATGAAAATTATAAAACACTGCTCAAAGAAATCAAAGATGACACAAACAAGTGGAAAAATATCCCATGCTCATGG
>NW_007203157.1:2056-9461 GCF_000164805.1 Carlito syrichta | reverse complement strand
TTTTGCAAGGCCAAAGAAACCATCAAGAGAGAAGGGAGACAGCCTACAGACTGGGAAAAAATATTTGCCAACACCAGGTCCGACAAAGGCTTAACATCCTGGATCTACAAGGAACTAAAACATGCTGAAAATAAAAAAACAAACAACCCCATTATAAAATGAGCAAAAGATATGAAAGACACTTCACAAAAGAGGACATCCGAGCAGCCAACAAACACATGAAGAAATGTTCAACCTCACTAATCATCAGGGAGATGTAAATCAAAACCACACTGAGATACCACCTAACTCCAGTCAGAATGACAATTATCAACAACTCAAAAAATAACAGCTGCCAGAGAGGGTGTGGCGAAAAGGAAACACTTCTACACTGTTGGTGGGAGTGTAAACTAGTACAACCTCTGTGGAAAGCAGTGTGGCTATTCCTAAAAGCTCTAAATATCGACCTCCCATATGACCCTGCAATCCCCCTACTGGGAATATACCCTGAAGAACTCAAATCACTCTATAGAAAAGATACCTGCACACGTATGTTTATCGCAGTGTTGTTCACAATAGCAAGAACTAACCATGCTGCCCATCAAAAGAGGACTGGATTTAAAAAATGTGGTACATATACACGATGGAATACTATGCAGCCATAAAAAAGAACAAAATCATGAATTTCGCAGCAACCTGGATGGAACTAGAGTCTATAATACTGAGTGACCTCTCACAGAAACAAAGATCCGAGTATCACATGTTCTCACTCATATAATGGACCTTGAACATCTAATGTAATACTATAAGAAAATGATTGACGGTACTGGGAAACTATGATGGGGAGGGGGATGGGATTAACAGTAGCAAATATCTGTCTGGGGATGGGGAAACACCTCTTATCAACAGGGTCCCTGAATGAAACGTAATTGTACACCTAACCCTTAACTGTATCCCACAAACCATAATAAAAAATATTGATTAAAAAAAAAACATTTCTCACAGGAGTGGGGCACGTACTCCACTGTGCTAGGTAATGGTTTGCAGTGGCTAACAGATTTAGAAGGGAGGGATGTCATGGGATCTTCAGGATCTCTGCTTTCAGGTTGGCTAGGCCATGCTGATACACAAGGTTTACTGGTCTTTGAAGGTACACAAGGTCTACTGGTCTCCTTTGAAGGTCACCACCAATAGACATTGCTCTCTCACCAGTCATTCTTAGTATTTGAGTACCACGGGATAAAACCACAGACCTCTCTCCCAGTTCATCTAATATATGTCTCATTATTCTTCCCCTTGTATGAAATCATCAAGGTATAAGTTTTTTCCCAACAGGCTTCATTTTATTAGTGGTTGTCAAGTAACCCCACCATCTCTTCAAATTAAAACAAATCTTAAGGCTTTGCCACAAGTGAGATATCTAACTTCTAGATGGTCTTCATTTTCTTCTCTGGGTCTTCTGCAGTTTTTCTGTGTTCATGAAACAGTATAGAACTGAAGCCAGTGTACAACTGATATATACTGATTTTAAGTATGTTATAAGTGAATAAATCATTAATTCAAAGAAAAAGAATTTAATCAGTACATTTTTTAAAAGTCTAGAAAGGAATTAGTAAAGTGGAAATAGGTCAGTAGAAATTGTTCAAACTAAAACCCAATGAAAATTAGAATAATAAAACCAAAATAGAGCTTTCAAGAGTTGTCGAATAATGTCAAATGAACTAAGATACATATAATTGGAATCTCAGACAGAAAAGAAAGAACAAAATAGAAAAAAATTTGAAGGCATAATAGATGAGAATTTTGCAAAATTAATAGAAAACATACAAGCACAATTTAAAATCTCACAGAACTCAAATTAGGGTAAATATCAAAACAAACAAATAAAATGCACATATCTGGACATCTCATATTCAAACTTTCTTTTTTTTTTTTTTGAGTTGGAGTCTTAGTCCGTTGCCCAGACTGGAGTGCAGTGGCACTTTTCCGGCCACTGCAGCCTCAACCTGCTGGGCTTCGGCGATCCTTCCGCCTCAGCCTTCCAAGTAGCTGGAACTACAGGCGCATGCTACCACGCCCGGCTAATTTTTTTGATTTATTGTAGAGATGAGATCTCGCCAAGATGCCCAGGTGGGTCTCGAATCAAACTTTCAAAACCAAAGATAAAGAAAAAAATGTTAAGACAACCAGAGAGGAAAAAAATACATGTTGTATATAGAGAAAAAGTATTTAAGAATTTCAGCAGATTTCTTATTAAAAAAAAAAACTATGCAAGTCATAAGAAAACAGAGTGCATCTAAATTTCAAAATGGGAAAATCTTAACCTAATTCTATAATCAGTAAATTTATCTTTAAAAATTAAGGTGGAATAAATATTTTTCAGAATACAAGCAAAATTGAGAGAATTATTTACTAGCCAAACTACCTTACAATAAATGTTTTTAAAAATGTCAAGCAGAATCATAAATAAAAGTAAACAAAATTATTTTTCTTATTTTAATCACTCTAAAAAAATCTTATTCTCTAAAACACAAATAATAGCAATTTACTGTCTATTCATTGCATATGTAAAAGTAAGAAACAATTTACTCTCTAAAGCACAAATAATAGTAATTTAATTTGTGTTCATTGTATATATAAAAGTAAAATGTATGACAATTGTAGCACAAAGAATGGGAGTAGTAAATTTGGATATACATAGTAAGGTTCTTAACCATATATAAAGAAGTATAATTGCATTTAAAATAGACTGTGATTAAATAAAAACATATACTGTAAATGTTAATAAAAGCACTAAAATTATTTATAGACATAAATACTAAGTCAATAGTAAAGAAAAGATTTTACTTAAAAAAACACTATCAATGAGAAGGCAGAGAAATTTTTAAAAAATAATCAAAGATAAAACCAGAAGAAGGCAACTAACATGGTGGTTGCTATAACACAACAATAGTCATAAGTACATTAAATATAAACTTGCAAACATACCAACTAAAAGACTATCAAATTGAATTAAAAAGCGGGATATAGCTGTATGTTTCTTACAAAAAATGAAATTTTAAAACATACATAGGTTTCAATATGTCTTTTTATGATTATTAATGATATAAAACATCATTTCACATGCCTATTAGCTTTTTGTGTACTTTCTTTCATGAAATGTGTGTTCACTCCTTTAAAGAATGTCTATCCCATTGTTTCTGTCTTTCAGTGTCTTCTGTTAAATAATCAATTTTCTTTGTGTTTGCTCTTTGATAATTAATACATCTGTTCTGGATACTGTTGAAGTTTTTTTTATTTGTATGTGTGTCTGAGAATGCAAAGAATTTTACTATGATTTATTTTAACTTTTTGTGGCTTCATAAAATTATCTAAATTTTTGGCTTAATTTATTTTATGGTTTTAGAAAATTCTCAGACTATATATCATCAAAGAATACATCTACCTAAACATTATCTCTTCTGTCTTTCTGAAAATCTAATTACACATAAAGCAGACTTTAAATCATACCCCATATACCTCTTACTTTATTTTTTTGTTTTGTATCTCATATTTACTATGTGTTTTAATTTCAATATTTTCAAATGACTTATTTTGAGTTAGTTAATATTCCTTTCTACATTGTTTCATATGTTATGCTTTAAACTGTTGTGAATTATTGGCTTCCATTTGAGTCTTTCTTATAGATTTTATTTCTCTAGTGACATTTTTAACTATTTTCTTAAACATATTAATTATGGTGACTTTAAGTGTAAATTCAATAACTAATATTTATATCATACCATGAATATGCTTCTATGTCTCTTTTCACTGTGAAATTTTACTCATTTGGTATTTGTTTTAAGATACTTGAACATTTTTAATTAAATTCTATTCATTGTGTATTTTAAAAGTTTGTTTTTCAGAGTCTTACTCTGTTGCCCAAGCTGGAGTGTAGTGGCATGATCATGGCTCACCACAGCCTCGACCTCTTAGGTTTAGGCAATTCTTTCACCTCAACCTCCTCAGTAGCTGGGACTACAGGTGGCAGCATCATGCCCAGTTACTTTTTAAAAAAATATTTCTGTGAAGACAGAAGGTCTTGTTATATTACCTAGGCTGACCTCAGACTCCCAGGCTCAAGCAATCCTCCCACCTCAGCCTCCTAAAGTTCTGGGATTACAGGCATGAGCCACTGTGCAGGCCTTCAATGTGTATAAAACGTAAAGAGACTTTTGATGCTATTTTTTATTATTTTGGTTATGCTTAATTTTAATGCAGCGATAGAGATGAATTATTTTTAACCTAGCAGATAGATAGAGCACAGGAATGACCTTTGTTCAGTTATCTGAAACAGGTTGGTTCATACAGTTTGACCTTATCTAAGATGTGCAGCCTTTTTAGGGAGTTTTCAATAGAATCTTGAGAGATTTACCAGATCATTTCCTGTTTGGCGGTTTGAAAACTAAAGACTCCATAAACCAAAGGTAAATGTTAGCTATTGTTTTCTGATTGCTTTATTATTATCTCTCCATGCATATACACAGCTTAGAATTCAGAAAATGACCAAAAGGGAAAAAAATGTATGCAGAAAGTTTGACCCCCTTCCTTCTCATTCTGTTTATGTTGGTCTCGATTCTTTCAATACTTAACTGCCTAAAAAGCCAAGGCCATTATTGTTCCAAATGTTAATGTTAAGTTCCTTTCCATTTTTAACAGTTTTATTGAGATATAACTCAAATACCACAAAATTCACTCATTTAAAATGTACAATTCAATGGTTTTTATTATATTTACAGCATTGTGCACTCATCATCACAATTTTAGAATATATTTTTATCACCCAAAAAGAAACATACACATTCACAATTACAACCCATGTCTTCCCAAACCTCCTTCCAAACCACTAATTTGCTTTTTGTCACTGTAAATTTACATATTTTGGACTTTTATGGTAATCAAAGCATACAATTTGTGGTCTTTCGTAATTGGCTTCTTTCACTTAAAATAATATTTTCAAGGTTTATCCTTGATGTAAATGTATCAGTACTTTGTTATTTTATTACCAAATAATAATTCAATCTATGCATATGCCACATTTTGCAAATTCATTTATTGGTTGATAGACATGTGGGTTGCTTCTGCTTTGAAGCTATTATGGATAATGCTATTATAAACATTTGTTTTCCAATTTTGGCATGGACATATGTTTTCTTTGCTCTTAGGTATATGCAGAGGGGTGGAATTGCTGGGATATGTGTTAAGCATTATGTTTAACCTTTTGAGGAACCACCAGCCTGTTTTCCAAAGCAGGTGCACATTTATTTACTCTGTGCTTTAATTTCATGTATTTACTCTGTGCTTTAATTTCAATATTTTCAAATTTTACATTTTTACCAATAGGATATGAGGGCTCCAAATAATCTACAGTCTTGACTTATCTTTCCTTCTGATTATAACAATCTTAGTGAGTATGAGGTGATACCTCTTTGTGGGCTTGATTTACATTTTTCTGATTGTTGATGATATAAGCATCATTTTATGTGTTTTAACTATTTGTATATTTTCTTTGAATAAATGCTTATTTAAATCTTTTACTCACTTTAAATAGAATGATGTGTCTTTTTATTATCAAGCTCTGTGTTTTTTTGTTTTTGTTTTTGTTTTTGAGTTGGAGTCTCACTCGGTCGCCCAGACTGGAGTGCAGTAGCCGCTCCCAGCCACCGCAGCCTCGCCTGCTGGGCTCCAGCGATCAGTCCGCCTCAGCCTTCCTAGTAGCCGGAATTACAGGCACGCGCTACCATGCCCGGCTGAATTTTTGATTTATTGTAGAGATGAGATCTTGCTTCCCAGGTGGGTCTCGAACCCGCGGGCTCAGGCAATCCACTCACATCAGTCTCCCAAAGGTGCGGGATTAAAGGTTGAGCCACCGAGCCCGTCTAAGCTCTGTGTTTTATATATTCTAGATATAAATTCCTTATCAGGAATATGATTGGCAAATATTTTCTCTCATTGCACAGGTTGTCTTTTCACTAACTTGGTGATATCCTTTGAAGCACAAAGCTTTAGACTGTGATAAAGCCCAATTAATTTTCATTTTGTTGCTTATGCTTTAGGTGTCATATCTAAAAATATTATTGGTCACAAATTTACATCTATGCCTTGTTCTAAGAGTTTTAACATTTTAGCTCTCGTATTTTGTGTTGTATTCTATTTTTAGTTAGTTTTTTTATAAATAATATTTGTTATTATGATATTGTGGGATACACTTAAGGGTTAGGTATACAAATATGCTTCGTTCAGGCACCCTTGTTGATAAGAGGTGTCTCCACATCCCCAGACAGATGTTTACTACCATTAATCTCATCTCCATTCCCCTCCCTCCCCCCCATAGTTTCCCACCACTGTTAGTCATTTTCCTATGGTAATATGTTGGATGATCAAGGTCCACTATATGAGTGAGAGCATGCGATACTCAGATCTTTGTTTCTGTGAGAGGTCACTCAGTATTACAGACTCTAGTTCCATCCAGGTTGCTGTGAAATTCATAATTTTGTTCTTTTTTATGGCTGTGCAGTATTCCATCATGTATATGTACCACATTTTTGAAATCCAGTCCTCTTTTGAAGGACAGCATGGTTGGTTCCTGGTACTTGCTATTGTGAACAATGCTGTGATAAACATACGTGTGCAGGTATCTTTTCTATAGAGTGATTTGAGTTCTTCAGGGTATATTCCCAGTAGGGGGATTGCGGGGTCATATGGGAGGTCGATATTTAGAGCTTTTAGGAATTGCCACACTGCTTTCCACAAAGGTTGCACTAGTTTACACTCCCACCAACAGTGTAGAAGTGTTCCCTTTTTGTCACACCCTCTCCAGCAGCTGTTATTTTATGTTATTGATAATTGCCATTCTGACTGGAGTTAGGTGGTATCTCAGTGTGGTTTTGATTTGCATCTCCTTGATCATTAGTGAGGTTGAACATGTCTTCATGTGTCTGTTGGCTGCTCGGATGTCTTCCTTTGTGAAGTGTATGTTCATATCTTTTGCCCATTTTATAATGGGGTTGTTTGTTTTTTTCTTTTCAGCACGTTTGAGTTCCTTGTAGATCCAAGATGTTAAGCCTTTGTAGGACCTGGAGTTGGCAAATGCTTTTTCCCAGTCTGTAGGCTGTCTCCCTTCTCTCTTGATGGTTTCTTTGGCTTTGCAAAAACTTGTCAGTTTAATAAGTTCCCTGTCTACCTTATCTCTTATTGCCTGTGGATTTCGGGTTTTGTTCAGGAATTGGATGCCACTTCCAACTTCCATGAGGGTATGTCCTTCATTTTCTAAGGTTCTTATGGTTTGAGATTTTACATTTAGGTCTTTGATCCATTTAGAGTTAATTTTTGTGTATGGGGATACATAGGGGTTCTGTTTCAATCTTCTGCATGTGGTCAGCCAGTT
>NW_007203157.1:0-1077 GCF_000164805.1 Carlito syrichta | reverse complement strand
CATTTGTTGATGTATTTAATTACATTTATGGTTTTACGAATGTTGAACCAGACTTGCATCCTGGGGATGAAGCCTACTTGGTCATGATGGGTGATTTTTGAGATGTGTTGTTGAAAACGGTTTGCTAGGATCTTGTTGAGAATTTTAGCATCTATGTTCATCAAAGATATTGGCCTGTAGTTCACTTTCTTTGTTGGGTCTTTACTTGGCTTGGGTATCAATGTGATGTTAGCTTCATAAAATGATTTGTGGAGAGTTCCATCTTTCTTAATCGCCTGGAATAACTTCAGTAGGATTGGAATCAACTCTTCCTTAAATGTCTTGTAGAATTCTGCTGGAAAGCCATGTGGTCCAGGGCTTTTTTTTGTAGGTAGATTTCTTATTACATGTCAATTTCCTTGATTGTTATTGGTCTATTTAGGGTCTCAATTTCTTCTTGTTTCAACCTAGGCAGGTTGTGTGATGACAGAAAGTTTTCCATTTCCTTAAGGTTTTCAAGTTTGTTTCTATACAAGTGTACGTAGTAGTCTCTAATGATCTTTTGTATTTCTTCAGGGTCAGATGTTATTTCATCTTTTGTGTTTCTGATTGTGCTTCTTTGGGTTTTTTCTCTCTTTTTCTTGGTCAGTCTAGCTAGGGGATCATCAATCTTGTTTATCTTTTCAAATAACCAGCTTTTTGTTTCATTGATTTTTTTGTACTATCTTTTTGTCTTCTATGTCCTGGATTTGGGCATTTATTTTGGTGATCTGGATTCGTCTGCTGAAATTAGAGTTTTTGTGGTCTTGCTTTTCCAACTTCCTTAGGTGGCTTGTTAGGCTGTTAATTTGTGATCCTTCCATTTTCTTCATGTGCGTTTGTAGGGATATAAATTCCCAGCTTACTACAGCTTTCATGGCATCCCAGAGATTTTGGTAAGATGTTTCTTCATTTTCATTTGTTTCTAGGTATTGTTGGATCTCTGTTTTGATTTCATCATTGACCCAGGAGTTGTTTAGCATCATGCTGTTTAGTGTCCATGTCTTTGTGAGTTTTGAGGGGACCTTGTTGGTGTTATTGTTTATTTTTATTCCACTG
>NW_007203156.1:0-1015 GCF_000164805.1 Carlito syrichta | reverse complement strand
GTTTCCATACAAGTGTACGTAGTAGTCTCTAATGATCTTTGTATTTATTCAGGGTCAGATGTGACTTCATCTTTGTGTTCTGATTGTGCTTATCTGGTTTTTTCCTCGTTTTTTCTTGGTCAGTCTAGCTAGGGGACCATCGATCTTGTTTATTCTTTCGATGCACCAGCTTTCTGTCTCATTGATTTTTTCTATTATCTTTTTGTCTTCTATGTCCTGGATTTGGGCTTTTATTTTGGTGATCTGGATTCTTCTGCTGAAATTAGGGTTTTTGTGGTCTTGTTTTTCCAGCTTCTTTAGGTGGCTTGTTAGGTTGTTAATTTCTGTTCCTTCCATTTTCCTCATGTGTGTTTGTAGGGATATAAAGTCCCCTCTTATTACATCTTTTAAGGCATCCCAGAGATTTTGGTAAGATGTTTCTTCATTTTCATTTGTTTCCAGGTATCTTTTGATCTCTGTTTTGATGTCATCATTGACCCAGGAGTTATTTAACATCATGCTGTTTAGTGTTCATATCTTTGTGAGTTTTGGGGGGACTTTGTTGGTGTCAATGTTTATATTTATTCCACTGTGGTCTGAGAAAGTGCATGGTAGAATTTCAGTCCTTTTAAATTTGCTTATACTTGATTTGTGTCCAATTATGTGGTCAATCTTAGAATATGTTCCATGTGGTGATGAGTAGAATGTGTATTCTGTGGTCTTTGGATGGAGTGTTCTATAGGTATCAATTAAGTCCATTTGGTCCAGAGTCTCATTGAGGTTCCAGATCTCCTTGCTGATTTTTTGTCCTGATGATCTGTCTAAGGTTGTGAGTGGTGTATTAAAGTCCCCAGTTATTATGGTGTTAGAGTCAATGTCTGTCTTTAGTTTTCCTAGAAGTTGCTTTATGAATGTTGGCGCACCTATGTTGGGGGCATATATGTTTAGGATAGATATTTCTTGTTGATGGAGTGAACCTTTTATCATTATGTAGTGGTCCTCTGTATCTTTTTAAATTTTTGATAGATTAAATGGT
>NW_007203155.1:0-317 GCF_000164805.1 Carlito syrichta | reverse complement strand
ACAAAATACTATTTAAGCTATCAAAAATTTAAAAAGATACAGAGGGCCACTACATAATGATAAAAGTTTCACTCCATCAACAAGAAATATCTATCCTAAACATATATGCAGCTAACATACGTGCACCAACTTTTATAAAGCAACTCTTAGGAAAACTAAGGAAAGATATTGACTCTAACACCATCATAACTGGGTACATTAATACTCCACTCACAACCCTAGACAGATCTTCAGGACAAAAAATCAGCAATGAGATCCGGAAACTCAATGTGACTCTTGACCAAATGGATTTAATTGATACCTACAGAACACTCCAT
>NW_007203154.1:0-387 GCF_000164805.1 Carlito syrichta | reverse complement strand
AACCCCTGCAAGACAACAGATGAGAAGACCAACTCCTAGACACATAATAATTCACCTAAACAAAGTAGGCATAAAAGAAAAAATACTAAAGGCAGCGAGAGAAAATGGCCAGATCACCTATCATGGAAGACCAATTAGAATAGCAGCAGATTTATCTACAGAAACCCTGCAGGCTAAGAGAGCATGGAGCCCTATCTTCAAAGTCCTAAAAGATAAACAATTTCAACCAAGAGTAACCTACCCAGCCAAGCTAAGCTTCATCAACGAGGGAGAATTAAAATCTTTCACAGATATCCAATCCCTAAGAACTTATGCTGCCAACAAATAACCTCTACATGAAGCACTTAAGAAAGTACTAAACACAGAAGAAAAGGAAAAAAGAACAAA
>NW_007203153.1:0-593 GCF_000164805.1 Carlito syrichta | reverse complement strand
TTATGATGGTGTTAGAGACAATATCTTTCTTTAGTATTCCTAGAAGTTGCTTTATGAACGTTGGCGCACCTATGTTGGGTGCATATATGTATAGGATAGATATTTCTTGTTGATGGATTGAGCCTTTTATCATTATGTAGTGGCCTTCTCTATCTTCTTTGATTTTTAATAGCTTGAAGGGTATTTTGTCTGAAATTAAGATCGCTACTCCTCCTTTCTTTTGTATTCCATTCACCTGAAAGTTTGTTTCCCATCCTCTTACTTTGAGTCTGTGGGTGTCCTTTCTAGTGAGGTGAGTCTCTAGAAGGCAATAGATTGTTGCCTGATGATATTTTATCCATTTTGCCATTCTATGTCTTTTCAGTGGTGCATTTAGTCCATTCACATTTAGGCTAATAATTGAAATGCAAGAGTTGATCCCTGTCATAAGGTTCTTACAGAGTTGTTCCTGTTTGTTTGTTGTCTTTCTTTGGCTTCTGGAGTTGGCTCATGTGTGTTTTTAATCTTTTGCCTGTACTCTTGTGAAGAATGTTGTTGTTCTGTTTTCTTTTCCTTCTGTGTTCAGTACTTTCTTAAGTGTTTCTTGTAGAGGT
>NW_007203152.1:0-763 GCF_000164805.1 Carlito syrichta | reverse complement strand
GGGAAGGAATTTTTAACTCAGGGAGTCAGAGAAAGTGTCCCATCTATGTTGAGAAAATGATTGGTTGATTAAATTCACAAATAGTACAGGATGACTGTAATCCCGGCAGTTTTGGAAGCCAAGACAGGAAGATCAATTGAGCCAGGAGTTTGAGATCAGCCCAGGCAACATAGCCAGAACCTGTCTATACAAATAAATATTAAAATAGATAAATGAATGACCGTGATCTATTTGGTAATTGTATCTACAAATTTAGGGTTGATAGTAAGTCCAAACAGCTATCCCATAAATGCAACACTGAAAATAGTTGTTCTTCACTTGCCAAGGATGAGGAAGATTTGGTATAGAAGCTCCATGAAAGTAAATGGTTGATGTTTTACCTTGAGCTTCTAAAGGTGTTTCAGTTATCTATTATCACATAACAAATGACACCAAAAGTTAATGGTTTAAGACAGCACCAACAATCATTTATTTTCTCTCAGGAAATTGCTCAGGAATTGGGGAGGACTTAACTTAGTTGTTCTGGCTTGGGGCGTCTTGTGTGATTGTAGTTAGATAGTGACAGGAGCTGTAGAAGCAAGCAGGTGGTTAGCTAAGCATCTCTCTCTTTTCAGGTAGGTACAAAGCTTCCCCATGTGGTCTCTCTCTGTGGCTTCTTTTTTTTTTTTTCTTTTGAGTTGGAGTCTCACTCCGTCGCCCAGACTGGAGTGCAGTGGCCGCTCCCGGCCACCGCAGTCTCGTCTGCTGGGCTCCGGCGATCCTG
>NW_007203151.1:0-795 GCF_000164805.1 Carlito syrichta | reverse complement strand
AAAGTGTCCCATCTATGTTGAGAAAATGATTGGTTGATTAAATTCACAAATAGTACAGGATGACTGTAATCCCGGCAGTTTTGGAAGCAAGACAGGAAGATCAATTGAGCCAGGAGTTTGAGATCAGCCCAGGCAACATAGCCAGAACCTGTCTATACAAATAAATATTAAAATAGATAAATGAATGACCGTGATCTATTTGGTAATTGTATCTACAAATTTAGGGTTGATAGTAAGTCCAAACAGCTATCCCATAAATGCAACACTGAAAATAGTTGTTCTTCACTTGCCAAGGATGAGGAAGATTTGGTATAGAAGCTCCATGAAAGTAAATGGTTGATGTTTTACCTTGAGCTTCTAAAGGTGTTTCAGTTATCTATTATCACATAACAAATGACACCAAAAGTTAATGGTTTAAGACAGCAACAACAATCATTTATTTTCTCTCAGGAAATTGCTCAGGAATTGGGGAGGACTTAACTTAGTTGTTCTGACTTGGGGCGTCTTGTGTGATTGTAGTTAGATAGTGACAGGAGCTGTAGAAGCAAGCAGGTGGTTAGCTAAGCATCTCTCTCTTTTCAGGTAGATACAAGGCTTCCCCATGTGGTCTCTCTCTGTGGCTTCTTTTTTTTTTTTTTTGAGTTGGAGTCTCACTCCGTCGCCCAGACTGGAGTGCAGTGGCCGCTCCCGGCCACCGCAGCCTCGTCTGCTGGGCTCCGGCGATCCTTCTGCCTCAGCCTTCCGAGTAGCCGGAATTACAGGCATGCGCTACCACGCCCGGCTGATTTTGTGATT
>NW_007203150.1:0-312 GCF_000164805.1 Carlito syrichta | reverse complement strand
TTGTAGGGATATAAATTCCCCTCTTACTACAGCTTTCAAGGTGTCCCAAAGATTTTGGTAAGATATTTCTTCATTTTCATTTGTTTCCAGGTATCTTTTGATCTCTGTTTTGATTTCATCATTGACCCTGGAGTTGTTTAGCATCATGATGTTTAGTGTCCATGTCTTTGTGGGATTCGGGGGGACCTTGTTGGTGTTAATGTTTATTTGTAATCCATTGTGATCCAAGAAGGTGCATGGTAAAATTTTGGTCCTTTTAAATTTGCTTATGCTTGATTTATGGCCAATTATGTGGTCGATCTTAGAATATGT
>NW_007203149.1:0-402 GCF_000164805.1 Carlito syrichta | reverse complement strand
ACATTGAGTTTCCGGATCTCCTTGCTGATTTTTTGTCCTGATGATCTGTCTAGGGTTGTGAGTGGGGTATTAAAGTCCCCAGTTATGATAGTATTAGTGTCAATATCTTATTTTAGTTTTCCAAGAAGTTGCTTTATGAAAGTTGGCGTACCTATGTTGGGTGCATATATGTTTAGGATAGATATTTCTTGTTGATGGAGGGAGCATTTTATCATTATGTAGTGACCTTCTGTATCTTTTTTGATTTTTAATAGCTTGAAGGGTATTTTGTTTGAAATTGCTACTCCTCCTTTCCTTTGTATTCCGTTTGCCTGAAAGTTTATTTCCCATCCTCTTACTTTGAGCCTGTGGGTGTCCTTTCTAGTGAGTTGAGTCGCTTGAAGGCAATAGATTGTTGCCTGA
>NW_007203148.1:0-1271 GCF_000164805.1 Carlito syrichta | reverse complement strand
TCGGTGCATTTAGTCCGTTCACATTTAGGCTACTAATTGAAATGCAAGAGTTGATCCCTGTCATAAGGTTCTTACAGAGTTGTTCCTGTTTATTTGTTGTCTTTCTTTGGGTTTTGGGGTTGGTTCATGTGTGTTTTTAATCTTTTGCCTGTACTCTTGTGAAGAATGCTGTTGTTCTTTTTTCTTTTTCTTCTGTGTTCATTACTTTCTCAAGTGTTTCTTGTAGAGGTGGTCGGGTGGCAGTGTAGGTTCTTAGGGATTGGATGTCTGGAAAAGATATCAATTCTCCCTCACTAATGAAGCTTAGTTTGGCTGAGTAGGTTATTCTTGGTTGAAATTGTTTCTCTTTAAGAACTTTGAAGATAGGGCTCCAGGCTCTCCTGGCCTGAAGGGCTTCTGTGGATAAATCTGCTGCTATTCTTATTGGTTTTCCCTGGTAGGTAGTCTGGCTTTTTCCTCTTGCTGCCTTTAGGATTTTTTCCTTTCATAGCTACTTTGTTTAGGAGAATTATTATGTGTCTGGGAGTTGGCCTTCTCACTTGTTGTCTTGCAGGGGTTCTCTGAATCTCTTGTGTTTGAATGTTTTCATCCTTAATGAGATGAGGGAAGTTTTCTTGAATGATTTCATGAAATGTTTGTTCCAGCGTGAGACCTAAATGTAAAACCTCAAACCGTAAGAACCTTAGAAAAAGAAGGAAATACTCTCATGGAAATCGGAACTGGTATCCAATTCCTGTACAAAACCTGAAACCCACAGGACTTAAGAGAGAAGATAGACAAATGGGACCTTATTAAACTAACAAGCTTCTGCAAAGCCAAAGAAACCACCAAGAGAAAAGGGAGACAGCCTACAGACTGGGAAAAAGTATTTGCCAACTCTAGGTCTGACAAAGGCTTAACATCCTGGATCTACAAGGAACTGAAACGTACTGAAAAGAAGAAAACAAACAACCCCATTATAAAATGGGCAAAAGATATGAACAGACACTTCACAAAAGAAGACATTCAAGCAGCCAACAAACACATGAAGAAATGCTCAACCTCATTAATCATCAGGGAGATGCAAATCAAAACCACACTGAGATACCACCTAACTCCAGTCAGAATGGCAATTATCAACAACTCAAAAAATAACAGCTGTTGGAGAGGGTATGGCGAAAAGGGAACACTTCTACACTTTTGGTGGGAGTGTAAACTAGTGCAACCTCTATGGAAAGCAATGTGGCGATTCCTAAAAGCTCTAAAAATTGACCTTCCATAATGACCCTGCA
>NW_007203147.1:0-301 GCF_000164805.1 Carlito syrichta | reverse complement strand
TTTTGACGTCTGTTGATGTATTTAATTACATTTATGGTTTTACGAATGTTGAACCAGCCTTGCATCCCAGGGATGAAACCTCTTGGTCATGATGGGTGGTTTTTGAGATGTGTTGTTGAATCTGGTTTGCTAGGATCTTGTTGAGAATTTTAGCATCTATGTTCATCAAAGATATTGGCCTTAACTCTCTTTCTTTGTTGTGCCTTTACCTGGCTTGGATATCAATGTGATGTTAGCTTCATAAAATGATTTGGGGAGAGTTCCATCTTTCTCAGTCGCCTGGAATACCTTCAGTAGGATT
>NW_007203146.1:0-317 GCF_000164805.1 Carlito syrichta | reverse complement strand
ATCTGAACAGGCGGGCTTTGGGCTAATGAAGGGGTGTTTATGTCCCAAATTAGCGGGTTGACCGTCAAGGCGAGTGGGGGAAGGAGTGAGGCGGGTTGTGGGGGTGGAGGCTAAAAGGAGGAATAGGGAAGTTGTTAGGGATGGGTTAGTGAGGGCAGCGCTGGGATTAAAAGTAATGGATGCCTGAAATTTAGCCAAGATGCCCCTTCCCATAAGGGGTACGGGGCACTGAGGCATGACCAAGAAGGAGTAGGTAAATGGGATATTAGCAAATATGCATGTTAGCATAGGGATTATGTGTGGGATAATGGTTTGGC
>NW_007203145.1:0-680 GCF_000164805.1 Carlito syrichta | reverse complement strand
AAAAATATCCCATGCTCATGGATTGGAAGAATCAACATTGTTAAGATGTCCATCTTACCTTAGGCAATCTACAGATTTAATGCAATACCCATCAAATTACCAGCAACATTCTTCTCAGATCTAGAAAAAACAATAGAGTAATTCATATGAAAACACAAATGACCAAAAATAGCCAGAACAATCCTCAGCAAAAAAACAAAAAACAAACAAACAAAAAAAAACAAAGCAGATGGTATCATACTACCAGACTTTAAACTTTACTATAAAGCTACAACAATCAAAACAGCCTGGTATTGGTACAAAAACAGGCATATAGACCATTGGAATAGAATTGAGATTCCAGAAGCAAAATCTCAATTTCTCAACCAACTCATCTTCAACAAAGCTTCCACCACCTACCACTGGGGAGAAGAGAACATATTCAGTAAATGGTGCTGGGAAAACTGGCTGACCACATGCAGAAGATTCAAACAGGATTCCTATGTATCCCCATACACAAAAATTAACTCTAAATGGATCAGAGACCTAAATGTAAAGCCTCAAACTGTAAGAGCCTTAGGAAATGCAGGACACACCCTTATGGAAGTTGGAACTGGCATTTAATTCCTGAGCAAAACTTGAAATGCACAGGCCATAAGAGATAAGATAGACAAGTGGGACCTCATTAAACTGAAAAGCTT
>NW_007203144.1:0-626 GCF_000164805.1 Carlito syrichta | reverse complement strand
GTTTGCTAGGATCTTGTTGAGAATTTTAGCATCTATGTTCATCAAAGGTATTGACCTGTAGTTCTCTTTCTTTGTTGGGTCTTTATGTGGTTTGGGTATCAATGTGATGTTAGCTTCATAAAATGATTTGGGGAGAGTTTCATCTTTCTCAGTCGCCTGGAATACCTTCAGTAGGATTGATATCAGCTCTTCCTTAAATGTCTTATGAATTCTGCAGGAAAGCCATCTGGTCCAGGGCTTTTTTTTTGTAGGTAATTTTCTTATTACATAATAAATTTCCTTGATTGTATTGGTCTATTTAGGGTCTCAATTTCTTCTTGTTTCAACCTAGGCAGGTTGTGTGATGTCAGAAAGTCCTCCTTAAGGTTTTCAAGTTTGTTTCCATACAAGTGTACATAGTTGTCTCTAATGATCTTTTTTATTTCTTCAGGGTGATATGTGACTTCATCTTTTGTGTTTCTGGTTGTGTTTATTTGGGCTTTTTCTCTCTTTTTCTTGGTCAGTCTAGCTAGGGGACCATCAATTTGTTTATCCTTTTGAAGAACCAGCTTTTTGTTTCATTGATTTTTTTGTATTATCTTTTTGTCTTCTATTTCCCGGATTTGGGCTTTTATTTTGGTGATCTG
>NW_007203143.1:0-1399 GCF_000164805.1 Carlito syrichta | reverse complement strand
TGCTGAGGATTGTTCTGGCTAGTCTTGGTCGTTTGTGTTTCCATATGAATTCCTGTGTTGTTTTTTCTAGGTCTGAGAAGAATGTTGCTGGTAATTTGATGGGTATTGCATTGAATTTGTAGATTGCCTTAGGTAAGATGGACATCTTCACAATGTTGATTCTTCCAATCCATGAGCATGAGATATTTTTTCACTTGTTGTGTCATCTTTGATTTCTTTGAGCAGTGGTTTGTAGTTTTCATTGTAAAGGTCTTTCACATCTCTGATTAGGAAGATGCCAGGGTATTTCAATTTGTTTGTGGCTATTGTGAATGGAGTTGTGTTTTTTATTTGGGTTTCTGTTTGTTTATTATTGGTGTAAAGAAATGCGATTGTCTTTTGTACATTTATTTTGTATCCTCAGACTTTGCCAAAGGCCTTTATCAGTGTAAGGAGGTTTTTGACAAATTCTCTTGGGTTTTCAAGGTACACAATCATATCATCTGCAAAGAGAGCTAACTTGACTTCCTCTTTTCCTATTTGGATACCCCTGATTGCCTTCTCTTCTCTGATTGCTTGAGCCAGGACTTCCAATACTGTGTTGAACAGGAGGGGTGAGAGTGGGCATCCTTGTCTTCTTCCAGTTTTCAGGGGAAATGGTTCCAATTTTTGTCCATTTAGGAGTATGCTGGCTGTGGGTTTCTCGTAGATGGCTTTTACTATTTTGAGGTATGTTCCCCGTATGCCTAGATGTTCGAGGGTTTTTATCAAGAAGGGGTGCTGGATTTTATCAAAAGCTTTTTCTGCATCTAATGATATAACATGTGGTTTTTGTTTTGACATCTGCTGATATATTTAATTACATTTATGGTTTTACAAATGTTGAACCAGACTTGCATCCCAAGGATGAAGCCTACTTGGTCCTGATGGATGATTTTTGAGATGTGTTGTTGAATCCAGTTTACTAGGATCTTGTTGAGAATTTTAGCATCTATGTTCATCAAAGATAATGGCCTGTAGTTCTCTTTCTTTGTTGGATCTTTACCTGGCTTGGGTATCAATGTGATGTTGGCTTCGTAAAATGATTTGGGGAGAGTTCCATCTTTTTCAATTGCCTGGAATACCTTTAGTAGGATTGGTATCAGCTCCTCCTTAAATGTCTTGTAGAATTCTGCTAGAAAGCCGTCTGGACCAGGCCTTTTTTTTGTAGGTAGTTTTCTTATTACGTAGTCAATTTCTTTGATTGTTTTGCTCTATTTAGAGTCTCAATTTCTTCTTGTTCCAACCTAGGTAGGTTGTGTGATGTCAGAAAGTCCTCTATTTCCTTAAGGTTTTCAAGATTGTTTCCATACAAGTGTACGTAGTAGTCTCTAATGATCTTTTGTGTTTCTTCAGGGTCAGATGTGACTTCATCTTTTGT
>NW_007203142.1:0-2502 GCF_000164805.1 Carlito syrichta | reverse complement strand
TCAGCTGGCTAGCCACCTGGCTAGGTGGCTAGCTAGCTGATTAAGTCAGCTGGTTTGCCGGGATGGCTATCTATATAAGTCAGCTAGTTAAGTGAGCTGGCTAGCCAGCTGGCTAGCTACGTGGCTAGCTTGTTAAGGCAGCTGGCTACCCAGGTGGCTATCTAGTTATGTCAGCTAGTTAAGTCAGCTGGTTAGCCTGCTGCCTAGCTATGTGTCCGGCAAGTTAAAACAGCTTGTTAGTAGGCTGGTCAGGTAGGTGGCCAGCTAGTTAAGCTGGCTGGCTAGCCGGCTGCCCAGCAGGATGGCTGGCTAAGTAAACCAGCTGACTGGCCCTCTCTCCAGCCAGAGGACTTGCTATTTATCGGGGCTTGCTAGCCAGGTGACCAGCCCACTAGCTAGGTAGTGGGCTACCTATCCAGCTAGCTAGCCAGGTAGCTAGCTATTTAAACCAGTTGGCTAGCCTTCTAGCCAACCAGGTTGCTAGCTAGTTAAGCCAACTGGCTAGCCAGCTAGACAACCCACAATCTAGTCAGCTAGATACATCAGCTAGCTAGCCAACTAGGTAGATAAGTCAGCTAGCAAGTCAGCTAACTATCCAGCTAGCTAGTTAAGTCAGCTAGCTTGTCATGTTGCTAGTCAGTTAGCTATTTAAGTCAGCTAGGTTGACAGCTAGTTAGCTAGATAGTTAAGTCAGTTAGCCAGTAGCCAGAGAGCTAGCTAGTTAAGTAAGCAAGCTAGAGAGTTAGTTAGTTTGTTTGCAAGCTAGTTATGTCAGCTAGATAGCCAGCTAGCTAGTCAGCTATGTAGTCAAGTCAGCTAGCAAATCAGCTAGTTATTTAGCTAACTAGTCGGCTATCAACTCAGCTATCTGGTCAGCTAACTAGTAGTCTCGCTCACTTTCCATCAGGAAAGCTAACTAGTCAGTTCGCTCACCTGCCAAACGGTCAGCAAACTAGTCGACTTGCTCACCAGTCAACAGGTCACTAACTTGTCGGCTCACTTGCAGAACAACTCAGCTAATTAATCGGCTTCCTTGACAGCCGATGAGTTAAGTCAGATCACGGGTTGGCTTGCTCGCCAGTCGACTAGTTAAGGCAGCTCACCTGTGGGCTCACTGTCCAGCCGACTAGTTAAGTTGGCTCCCCAGTTGGTCCAATCTCTAGTCGACTAGTTAAGTCTTCTGAGTTGTTGGCTCACTCGCCAGCTGACTAAATTCAGTTGACCAGTGAGCTCACACACCAGCTGACTAGTTAAGAAAGTTGACCAGTCGACTCACTCGCTGGCCAACTAATTAAGTCAGCTGACCAGTTGGCTCACTCGCTGGCTGATTAGTTAAGTCAGCTGACAAGTCGGTTCATTCGTTGGCTTACTAGTTAACTCAGCTGACAAGTCGGCTCACTCACTGGCCGACTACTTAAATCAGCTCACTTGGCTCACTCGCAGGCCGACTAGTTAAGTCAGCTAACTGGTCAGCATACTACATACCAACTAGTTGAGTCAGCTAACCAATCGGCCTATAATTGGCCAACTTGTCAGCTGATAAGTTAGCTCAGCTAACTATTCAGCCGACTAGTTAGGACAGCTAAATAGTTTGCCAGCTATTCAGTCGACTAGTTAGTTCAGGAAACCAGCATGCCAACTAGTTAACCGAGGTAACTAATGGGCCAAATTCTCAGTCAACTAGTTGACCCAGCTAAATAGATGGCCGACTAATCGGCCAACATGTAAAGCCAGCAAACAAGTTGGCCGAATAGTCAGCCAATGTGTTAAACCAGCTAAATTGTCAGCCGACTAGTCAGCCAACAAGTTATGTCACATAGTTAACTCATTAACCAACTACTTAAGTCAGCTAATTTACTCGTTTACCAACTAGTTAAAACAGTTAGTTACCTCGTTAACCAGCTCATTAAATCAGCTAGCATTCTCATTAGCCAACAAGTTGTCAGCTAAGTCTGCTAACTAAACAGCTAGCTAGCTAAGTCAGCAAGCTAAGTCAGCTAGCTTGCTAATTAGCTAGCCATTTAAGTCAGATACTTAAGTCTGCTGCCTAACTAGTTAGCTAATTAGTTAAGTCAGCTAGCTATTCAGTTAGTGAATAGTTAGCTACTTATTTAATTCAGGTAGTTAAGTCAGCTAGCTAGCTAGTTAAGTCAGTCAGTAAAGTCAGCTAGATAAGTAGTTAAGTCAGCCTGCTAAGTCAACTTGTTAAGTCAGTTTTCTAAGTTAGCCAGCTCTTTAAAACAGCTAGCTAGCTAGTTAACAAACGGGTTAAGTCAACAGGTTGAGTCAGTTAGTTAGCTAGCTAACTGAAGGCTTAATTCAGCTGGTTGAGTCAGCTAGCTAGCTAGTTAGCTAACAAGATAAATCAGCTGGATGAGTCAGATAGCTAGCTAGTTAGCTAACGAGTTAAGTAAGCTGGTTGAGTCAGCTAGCTAGCTAGCTAGCAAATGAGTTGAATCAGATGATTGAGTAGGCTAGCTAGCTAGTTAGCTAACAAGATAA
>NW_007203141.1:0-459 GCF_000164805.1 Carlito syrichta | reverse complement strand
GGGGCCGTCGCGGTCGTTCATGGCGTGGATGTTTTCGTTGAACTTTTCGGGTCGGATCTTCGTCTTTTCGGCTCTTTTGCGTCATTTTTCGTGGCTGTTGCTTTTTACCGTTTCTCTTCATTTTACGTTACTTTATGTGTGTGGATTTGTTTCTCTTTTGTGCGTTTTGTTTGATTTTACGTGTGGATTTTTATCTTTTTTGTGCGTTTTATTTGATTTTACGTATGGAGTTTTTTCCGTCTTTTTTATTCGTTTTATTTTACGTGTGGAATTTTTTCCGGCTTTTTTATTCGTTTTGTTTTATTTTACGTGGGGAATTTTTTCCGGCTTTTTTATTCGTTTTGTTTTATTTTACGTGGGGAATTTTTTCCGTCTTTTTTATTTGTTTTATTTTATGTGGGGAATTTTTTCCATCTTTTTTATTCATTTTATTTTATTGTATGTGGGGAATTTTTTCCG
>NW_007203140.1:0-330 GCF_000164805.1 Carlito syrichta | reverse complement strand
TTGAGGTTTAATTGAGGGGGAAACTGTGGTTCAGAATGTATATGCTGATTCTAGCATCCATGAACAAGTGTATGAGCACACTGGAACCTATTTCCCTCTGCCTTATAATCTGTCCTTGCAGCAGTATGTAGTCTTTGTCCCTAGATTAAAAAGGGTATAAAAGAGGAAAATAATGGAGGAAGGGGGGGGTCAATAGGAAGTTAGAAAGAGAGTAGAGTGAGAGGGAAAACACATACATACCAACTATCAGGTGAGAAAGAGACACAAGGCCGGAAAGAAGTGACAAAAGACACGTAAGAAAGATTCCCTAAAGAATACTGATAGCTTCAC
>NW_007203139.1:0-336 GCF_000164805.1 Carlito syrichta | reverse complement strand
CTTAGAATACGTTCCATGCAGTGATAAGTAGAATGTGTATTCTGTGGTCTTTGGATGGAGTGTTCTGTAGGTATGAATTAAGTCCATTTGGTTCAGAGTCATATTGAGGTTCTGGATCTCCTTGCTGATTTTTTGTCCTGATGATCTATCTAGGGTTGTGAGTGGGGTATTACAAGTTCCCAGTTATGATGGTGTTAGAGTCAATATCTTTCTTTAGTTTTCCTAGAAGTTGTTTTGTGAAAGTTGGCACACCTATGTTGGGTGCATATATGTTTAGGATAGATATTTCCTGTTGATGGAGTGAACCTTTTATCATTATGTAGTGGCCCTCTGTAT
>NW_007203138.1:0-361 GCF_000164805.1 Carlito syrichta | reverse complement strand
TTCATTGGAAAGAGTGGCATAGATGTCAGGAGAGGTCACGTTTTGAAGCTGAATGTGCTCCACTGAGCCTGGGAAATAGTCAGAAGTCAAATTCTCTGCCCGCTGTATGCCAAGCACCATTGTGGGCCCTGGGGATAGAGAACAAACAAAGAAGGTACCTATCTCATGTAACTTCATTAATAGATTGTAGCTCACTGGCACTTGTGCTAGCAGCATAATGACTAATTGATTTAAACAGGATTTGGGATGCACCACATCAAAACTTGGTTAAAATTCCAAACAAGAAAATAATAAGTGATAAAATGCCTTTTTTTTGTTTGTTTGCTTTTTTGTTGTTGTTTTTTTTTTTTTTTTGAGTTGG
>NW_007203137.1:0-609 GCF_000164805.1 Carlito syrichta | reverse complement strand
CTATTTTATCCATTTTGCCATTCTATGTCTTTTCAGTGGTGCATTTAGTCCATTCACATTTAGGCTAATAATTGAAATGCAAGAGTTGATCCCTGTCATAAGGTTCTTACAGAGTTGTTCCTGTTTGTTTGTTGTCTTTCTTTGGGTTTTGGAGTTGGTTCATGTGTGTTTTTAATCTTTTGCCTGACCGGGCTAGGTGGCTCAGCCTGTAATCCCGTGCCTTTGGGAGGCTGAGGTGAGTGGATTGCCTGAGCCCGCGGGTTCGAAACCTGCCTGGGCAGTGAGACCTCATCTCTATAATAAATCAAAAAATCAGCCGGGTGTGGTAACGCATGCCTGTAATTCCGGCTACTCGGAAGGCTGAGGCGGAAGGATCACCAGAGCCCAGCAGGTGAGGCTGCAGTGGCTGGGAGCAGCCACTGTACTCCTGTCTGGGGGACAGAGTGAGACTCCAACTCAAAAAAAAAAAAATCTTTTGCCTATACTCTTGTGAAGAATGCTGTTGTTCTTTTTCTTTTTCTTCTGTGTTCAGTACTTTCTTAAGTGTTTCTTGTAGAGGTGGTCTGGTGGCAGCGTACGTTCTTAGGGATTGGATATCTGGAAAAAGAT
>NW_007203136.1:0-415 GCF_000164805.1 Carlito syrichta | reverse complement strand
GTTTCTTGTAGAGGTGGTCTGGTGGTAGCGTAGGTTCTTAGGGATTGGATATCTGGAAAAAGATTTCAATTCTCCCTCACTAATTAAGCTTAGTTTGGCTGGGGAGGTTATTCTTGGTTGAAATTGTTTCTCTTTTAGAACTTTGAAGATAGGGTTCCAAGCTCTCCTAGAATGAAAGTTTTCTGTGGATAAATCTGTTGCTATTCTAATTGGTCTTCCCTGGTAGGTAGTCTGGCCTTTTTCTCTTGCTCTCTTTAGGATTTTTTCTTTTATAGCTACTTTGTTTAGGGGAATTATGATGTGTTTGGGAGTTGGTCTTCTCATTTGTTGTCTTGTAGGGGGTCTCTGAATCTCTTGTGTTTGAATTTTTTCATCCTTGATGAGATGAGGGAAACTTTCTTGAATGATTTCATGA
>NW_007203135.1:0-755 GCF_000164805.1 Carlito syrichta | reverse complement strand
GCTAGTGAGCTGAATTAACTAGCTCTCTACTTCTCTAGCCACCTGGATAGCAAGCTGATTTAACTAGCTGACATATATAGCTAGACAGTTGGCTAGCCAACTGACTTAACTAGGTCACTGCCTAGCCAGCCAGTTTGCTAGCCAGCTGACTTAACTAGCTGTTTTAATTAGCTGGCCTGCTTTCTAGCCAGTTGAATAAACTACCTTGATACATAGCTAGCCCGCTGGCTATCCAGCTGAATTAACTAGTTGACTCATCTTGCTTGCAAGCTGTCTAGCGAGCTGACTTAACTGGCAAGCTACCTAGCTAGCCAGCTGGCTAGTCAGCTGACTTAATTTGGTCATTTAACTATCTAGCCAGCAGGCTAGACAGCTGACATAACTAGCTAGTTACCTAGCTAGCATGCTGGCATGCCAGCTGAATTAACTAGCTAGCCATCTGGCTAGCCAGCTGACTTAAGGGACTAGCTACCTACCTAGCCAGCAGGCTAGCCAGCTAACTTAACTAGCTAACTTAACGAAGTAACCAGCTGGCTAACCAGGAGACTTAAATAACTTCTGACCTAGCTAGACAGGTGAATAGCCAGTTGACTTAATTAACTAACTTGAACAACTATCTTGTTGGCTAGCAAACTGACTTGTCTAGGTAGTTGCCTACATAGCCAATTGACTAGACAGCTGACTTAACTAGCTGAGTGAACCAGTTAGCCAGTTGTCTATTCAGCTGACTTAACTCGCTGACATCTCTAGCTAGA
>NW_007203134.1:2055-2465 GCF_000164805.1 Carlito syrichta | reverse complement strand
GTCAGCTAGCCAGGTAAGTCAGCTAGCTATTCAACTAGCTAGTCAGGTAGATAGTTAAGTTAGCTAGCAATCTAACTAGCCAATTAGCTAGGTTAAGTCAGCTAGCTATACAGGTAGACAGCCTGTTTCCTAGATAGCAATGTTAGATAGATAGCCAGCTACTTACTTAGCTAACTAGTCGGCTAGCAACTCAGCTAAATGGTGAGCTAACTAGTGGGCTACATCGCTTTCCATCAGGTCAGCTAACTAGTCGGCTCGCTCGCCTGCTAACAGGTAAGCAAACAACTCAGCATGCTCACCAGCCAGCAGGTCAACTAACTTGTCAGCTCACTTTCAGGTCAACAAGTCACCTAAATAGTTGGCTTGCTCGCCAGTAGACTACTTAAGTCAGCTCAACAGTCGTCTGACTC
>NW_007203134.1:0-405 GCF_000164805.1 Carlito syrichta | reverse complement strand
CCTAGGTAGCTGCTAGTTAAGTCAGCTACTTAAGTCAGCTTCCTAGCCAGCTGACTTGCTACGTAGTGAGCTAGTTAAGTCTGTTGGCTAGCCAGCTGGCTAGTTCATTAATTCATCTAGTTAAGATAGCTGGCTAGCCAACGGGCTAGGTCGGTAGCTAGCTAGTTAAGTCAGCTAGATAGCTACCTGTCTAGCTAGAGATATCAGCGAGTTAAGTCAGCTGAATAGACAACTGGCTAACTGGTTCACTCAGCTAGTTAAGTCAGCTGTCTAGTCAATTGGCTATGTAGGTAACTACCTAGACAAGTCAGTTTGCTAGCCAACAAGATAGTTGTTCAAGTTAGTTAATTAAGTCAACTGGCTATTCACCTGTCTAGCTAGGTCAGAAGTTATTTAAGTCTCCTG
>NW_007203133.1:0-547 GCF_000164805.1 Carlito syrichta | reverse complement strand
GGCCGGGACCCGCCACTGCCCTCCAGTCTGGGCGACCCAGTGAGACTCCGACTCGAAAAAAAAAAAAGAAAAGCAAGTCCATCTCCTCACGCCTCTCTCTCTCTCTCCTCTTTTCTCCTTACCTGTCTCTCTCTCCCTCCTCTCCCTCCCCCTTCTTTTTCTCACCCCACCCCCTTAGGTTGTTTTCCTTCCATCTCAGGCCTGACTCTGTGGATGTCAAGGTCTTCATGCTTGGTTTAGACACTGAACCCAGGTTGCCCCCACCTCCTCTCCTGACCCCCCCTTCCCTGTCTCCTCCCCGGGTCCTTGCCCCCCGTATGCCGCCCCTTCCTGTCCGCCGCCGCCTCCCACTCGCCGCCCCCACTTCTCCCCTCCTCTTAGGATGGAGCCAGCGAGGCACGGCCTGGCCGGAGTCCCGGCGCTTGCGGCGCCACCCCGAGCCGCCCCTTCCCAGGTGCGGAAGGGCTTTCCCTCCCTCTTTTTCTTTGAGTTGGCGTCGCACTCTGTGGCCCAGACTGGAGTGCAGTGCCCGCTCCCGGCCCCCGCA
>NW_007203132.1:0-930 GCF_000164805.1 Carlito syrichta | reverse complement strand
TTCGAGACCTGCCTGGGCAACTTGGCGAGTCCTCATATCTACAATAAATCAAAAAATCAGCTGGATGTGGTAGCGCATTCCGGCTACTTTGAAGGCTGAGGTGAAAGGATCACCAGATCCCCAGCAGGTCGAGGCTGTGGGGGCTGGGAGCGGCCACTGCACGCCAGTCTGGGAGAAAGAGTGAGACTCCAACTCAAAAAAAATAATAAATAAATAAATAAATAAATAAAACTGATCAAACACTCAAATAGATGAGGAGGATACTGTAGCTCACAGGTCATCAATTCCTCTTCTCTGCATATTATAGGAACACAGTCTAGGCCAGAAAAACATAGCCAAACCCATTACAGCTCTCTAGTTCCAGTTTTTAACCCTGATTTTTTTCAATGAAAACTTTTCATTAGATGCCATTACATGACTTGCATTCAGTAATAACCTAGATTAAGATATATACTGGAGTCTTGCTTTAGCATTGTCTTTGGACAAGAGTCATTTTAGTGATTATTGAGTCATTTTAGAAGGGGTCTTTTTGACTCTAGCAAATTCTCACAGGTAGGACCTATCTCAGTCTAAACTATTTCTGGCTTTTAGTAGAGTCGCCTAAAGTAATGTCCAATACAAATTCATAATGCTATATACATAAATTTTATATGTAAATAAATACATGCATGTATTTGTAATTGTTTTTATTTTTTTCAGTAAGATAAAACTTAGAGGCTGAAAACTGTAACTCTAATCCACTGTGCTTTGGAATAAAGAGCCCATGCAAAAACAAGGAACTTAAATTCTCACCCTATTTAATTTCTGTGACAAATTAATTTTTTCAAGGTTCAGTCTCTGTATATATGACAAATGAAAAATTCTCCAAGATTTATGCAAATTCTAAAGTATTAAAATTTACTTTGTCATTAGTTCAGGAAAATATGATAG
>NW_007203131.1:0-435 GCF_000164805.1 Carlito syrichta | reverse complement strand
TTTTGTGATTTGGATTATTCTGCTAAAGTTGGGGTTTTGGCGGCCTTCTCTTTCCAGCTCCCTTAGGTAATTTGTTAGGCTCTCCACCTGTGTTCTTTCCATTTTCTTGATGTATGCTCATAGAGGTATAAATTCCCCTCTTAGAACTCTTTTCATGGCATCCCAGAAGTTTTGATAAGATGTTTCTTCATTTTCACTTGTGTCCAGGAATCTTTCAATTTCTTCTCTGATTTCAGAGTTGACCTGTTCGTTGTTCAGCATCATGCTGTTTAGTGTCTATGTCTTGTGGGCTTTGGGGAAATGTTCTTCATTTTGATATTTATTTTTATTCCACTGTGGTCTAGAATGTGCACGGCAAGATTTCAACATTATGGAACTTGCTAATGCTTGATTTATGGCCAAGAATGTGATTGATCTTGGAGTATGTTCCATGTG
>NW_007203130.1:0-362 GCF_000164805.1 Carlito syrichta | reverse complement strand
ATTATTGGAATGTGATTGCTTATCCCTGTCCTGAGATTCTTAAAGTTTTTTCTTTGTTTGATTGTTTTCTTTTGGCTCTGGGGTTAATGTATGCATGTCTTTTCAAGTTTCTTATTGTGCTATATTCTCTGTCGACTCTGTGCTCTGCTGTTCTCTTGGGAAGTGTGTGGTGGTTTTTTTTTTTTCTTTCTTCTGTGCTTAATGCCTTTTTAAGTGTCTCCTGTAGAGCTGATCTGGAAGCTGCATAATCTCTTAGGGATAGGACGTCTGGAAAGGATTTTCATTCTCCATCACTGATGAAGTTGAGGTTTGCTGGATAGGAAGTTCTTGGTTTAAATTGCTTTTCTTTGAGGACTTTGAAT
>NW_007203129.1:0-842 GCF_000164805.1 Carlito syrichta | reverse complement strand
AAACAAAGCAGGAAGTATCACACTTCCAGACTTTAAACTTTACTATAAGGCTACAATAATTAAAACAGCCTGGTATTGGTACAAGAACAGGCATATGGACTAATGGAACAGGATTGAAATTCTAGAAGCAAAACCTCAATTCCTCAACTAACTCATCTTCAACAAAGCCTCCACCAACAACCATTGGGGAGAGAAGAACCTATTCAGTAAATGGTGCTGGAAAAACTGGCTGACCACATGCAGAAGTTTGAAACAGGACCCCTACCTATTACCATACATAAAAATCAACTGTAAATGAATCAGAGACCTAAACGTAAAATTTCAAACTATTATGGAAATCAGAGCTGGCAACCAATTTTTGATCAAAACCCAGATAAGATAGACAAGTGGAACCACATTAAATCGAAAAGCCTCTGCAAAGCAAAAGAAATGATGGACAGTGGGGAGACAGACCACAGAATGGGAAAAAATATTTGCCAACTGTATGTATATCTTGACAAAGGCCTAAAATCCAGGATCAAGGAACTCAAACATGCCAAAAGGAAAAAAGACAAACAGTCCCATTAAAAAGTGTGCAAAAGATATGAATAGACACTTCTCCAAAGAAGATATATGGGCAGCCAGCAGACTTATGAAAAAGTGCTCAGTTTCACTAATCATCAGATAAATGCAAATTGAAATCAAACTGAAATAACACCTAACTCCAGTAAGAATGGCCTTCATTAATAAAACAAACAACAACAGATTCTGGCGAGGATGTGGAGAAAAGGGAATGCTTCTACACTGCTGGTAGGAATGCTAACTAGTTCAACTTCTATGGAAAACAGTGTGGTGATATCTAA
>NW_007203128.1:0-807 GCF_000164805.1 Carlito syrichta | reverse complement strand
TTTTCACAATTTTTATTATAAAGATGTGGGGTACATTCCAGGGTTAGGTATATAAAAATTGATCGTGCAGGTCTATGTGCCTGTTCTTGTACCAATACCAGGCTGATTTGATTACTGTAGCCTTATAGTAAAGTTTGAGGTCTAGAAGTGTGATACCTCTTGCTTTGTTTCTTTTGCTAAGGATTGTTGTAGCTATTCATGGTCATTTATATTTCCATATGAATTTCTGTATTGTCATTTCCAGGTCTGAGAAGAATGATATTGGTAGTTTAATGGGTATTGTGTCGAATCTGTAGATTGCCTACAGTAGGATGGACATCTTAACAATGTTAGTTCTTCCTATCCATGAGCATGGAATATTTTTCCATTTGTTTGTGTCTTCTTGGATTTCTTTAAGCAGTGTTTTGTAATTTTCATTGTAAATGTCTTTCACTTCTCTAGTTAGGAAGATGCTGAAGTATTTCACTTTTTTGGTGACTATTGTGAATGGGATTGTGCTTTATATTTGGATATCTGCCTACTTGCTTTTGGTGTAAAGGAATGCGATTGTCTTTTGCGCATTTATTTTTTACCTCAGGCAGAGGTGGGCGACAGAGATGGCAGCGGGCCGGTGGCTGAGGCAGTGGTTGAGGCAGCAGCCAAGCAGCATGTGAAGAGCCAACTGGTAATGATAAGACACAGCTCTTAGGGGAGAGCAAGAGTCTTTATGGGTGTTCTCTTTCATGGAGGGTCTCACGGACCAAACTACCCCATCATCATCTTGCCAGAAGTCCTTATTTTATTTTTGACAGACTTTATTTTCTAAAG
>NW_007203127.1:0-342 GCF_000164805.1 Carlito syrichta | reverse complement strand
TCACCTCAGCCTCCCAAAGGCGCGGGATTACAGGCTGAGCCACCGAGCCCGGCAGGGACCGGGCACTTCTACAGATGGTGGGGGCATTGGAGTCGGGTGTCTGTCTTGGCCCCAGTTCCACATTGGGAGCACTCAATCCAGGAGAAGGACTGACTGGGTTACTCAGGCCTCCTCCTGTTCCTCCATTAGACCAGATAGCCTGTGGAGTCCAACTGGACATAGCCTTGCTGCACTAGGAGGTTCCAACAACATCTCTGTGTTTGCATACGCTTCTGGTGCCATGAGGTTTCAGGCACCTGGGGTCCACCTTCCCAGAAGACAGATGGATATAAAGAAAGAATG
>NW_007203126.1:0-338 GCF_000164805.1 Carlito syrichta | reverse complement strand
TTCCATTCCATTACTCTACTTTCCATTCCATTCCATTCAATTCTATTCCGTTACTCTCCACTACATTTCTTTCCCTTCCTTTCATTTCTGTTACTCTCCATTCCATTCCATTCCATTCCATTCCATTCCATTCCGTTACTCTCCATTCTATTCCAATCTCTTTCATTCCGTTACTCTCCATTCTACTCAATTCCATTCCATTGCATTCCATTTCATTCCGTTGCTCACCTTTCAATTCCATCCCATTCCATTCCGTTTCTATCCATTCCATTCCATTTCGTTACTCTCCATTCCATTCCATTCCATTCCATTTCATTACACTACATTCCATTAATCTT
>NW_007203125.1:0-522 GCF_000164805.1 Carlito syrichta | reverse complement strand
TGACATCTGTTGATGTATTTAATTACATTTATGGTTTTACAAATGTTGAACCAGACTTGAGTCCCAGGGATCCATAATTACTTGGTCATAATGGATGATTTTTGACATGTGTTGTTGAATCCGGTTTGGTAGGATCTTGTTGTGAATTTTAGTATCTATGTTCATCAAAGATATTGACCTGTAATTCTCCTTTTTGTTGGATCTTTACCTGGATTTGGTATCAATGTGATGTTCGCGTCATAAAATGATTTGGGAGGGTTCCATCTTTCTCAATCACCTGAAATAGCGTCAGTAGGATTGGAATCAGTTCCTCCTTAAATGTCTTATTGAATTCTGCTGGAAAGCCATCTGGTCCAGGGCTTTTTTTTGGTGGGCAGTTTTCTTATTGCATAGTCAATTTTCTTGATTGTTATTGGTCTATTTAGGGTGTCAATTTCTTCTTTTTTCAAACTCAGCAGGTTATGTGATGACAGAAAGTTCTCCATTTCCTTAAGGTTTTCAAGTTTGTTTCCATACAAGTGT
>NW_007203124.1:0-482 GCF_000164805.1 Carlito syrichta | reverse complement strand
AATGTCTCGTAGAATTTGGCTGGAAAGCCATATGGACCGGGGATTTTTTTTTGTAGGAAGTGTTCTTATTACGTATTCGATTTCCTTGATTGTTATTGGTCTATTTAGGGTCTCAATTTCTTCTTGTTCCAACCTAGGTAGGTGTGTGATGTCAGAAAGTCCTCCATTTCCTTAAGGTTTTCAAGTTTGTTTCCATACAAGTGTACGTAGTAGTCTCTAATGATCTTTTGTATTTCTTCAGGGTCAGATGCGACTTCATCTTTTGGGTTTCTGGTTGTGGTTATTTGGTTTTTTTCTCATTTTTTCTTGGTCAGTCTAGCTAGGGGACCATCGATCTTGTTTATCATTTTGAAGAACCAGTTTTTTGTTTCATTAATTTTTTTGTATTATCTTCTTGTCTTCTATGTCCTGGATTTGGGCTTTTATTTTAATGATCTGGATTCTTCTGCTGAAATTAGGGTTTTTGTGGTCTTGCTTTTCCA
>NW_007203123.1:0-883 GCF_000164805.1 Carlito syrichta | reverse complement strand
GCCCCGCCGCGCCTCCGGGTCCCTGTTCCCAGCCTCCTGGTCGTAGGGAGGGGCACGCCCCCCCCCTGCCAGCCCAGATCAGGCAAGCGGGCCAGCCCCCGTCCTCTCCGCCGGTCTGAGACCTGGGGGCGGGAGGAGGGTGGGCCGGTGGAGGGCGGGCAGATGGCGGGCCGGGCCGGCGGAGGGCGGGGCCGGTGGAGGACTGGGCGGGGGAGGGCGGGGGGCGGTGCGAGTCGGCGGGGGCGGGGTCATGGAGGGCGTGGCCGGTGCAGGGCGGGGGCGGAACGGCCAGACCACGACTCTGGCCTCCCTCCCAGCAGCGGGTGACGATGGCTCTGGGTCTCCTGGTGCCGGCGGGAGACGGCCCTGCTGTGCGCCCAGGCTCCTGTTCTCGGCCTTCGGGTCGAAGGGAGGGAGCCCCCCCACCTCCTGCCAGCCCAGACCAGGCAGACCGGTGAGCACCCGTCCGCCCCCGCCGGCCTGAAACCTGGGGCGGGCGTGGCCGGGCTGTGGAGGTCGGGTCCAGTGCAGGGCGGAGCCCTGGAGGGGGGCGGCGGAGGACGGGGCCGGTGGAGGGCGGGGCCGGAGAGGCGCGGGTCTGCAGCTTTGCTTTCCCTTCATGTCCATCCCTCGGGCCAGACCGCGGATCTGGCCTCCCTCCCAGCAGGGGGTGAGATGGCTCTTGGACTCCTGGTGCCGGCAGGAGACGGCCGTGCTGCGCGCCCAGGCCTCTGGGTCTCGGTCTCCGGGTCGTAGGGAAGGAGACCCCCCCACCTCCTGCCAGCCCAGACCAGGCAAACGGGTAAGCCCCCGTCCTCTCCTGCCAGCCTGAAACCTGGGGCGGGTGGAGGGCGGGTCCAGTGCAAGGCGGAGCCGGCGGGGG